>NW_027513995.1:0-108777 GCF_048772815.1 Callospermophilus lateralis
ATACTTGGAGGTAATGATCAGTACACAAATCCAACTTGGCTCACCAAATTTTGTTCTTTTAGCTTTAAGCGTTGGACTACAGTAGCAGTTTTTATATTTAGGTTACACTCTGTTCTCTCCTATAGAGATAGATGAATTTGGAAGTCTACATCCAACAGGGTTTGTAGTAGCTCTTTGAAAAGTGACAAAATAAAGGAGTTCTCAGTTTAGTCTTTATGGTTTGTTTCCTCTTCAAGTAGCCCTAGGCACAGACTGTGGAAAAGCACTTTAATTGAGAGGGGTTGCCAAGCTTCTAAGAAATAACGAGTTTCCGAAAACCAGCAAATATTTTTTCATCCAATCTTGAGGATACTTGGTGGTGATGATCAGTATACAAATCCCACTTGGCTCACCAAATTTTGTTCTTCTAGGTTGAAGCGTTTGTCTACAGGAGCAGTTTTTATGTTTAGGTTTCACCCTGTTCCCTTTATATAGAAAGATGAATTTGGAACTCTAAATCCAACATGGTTTGTAATGGCTCCTTGAAACTTGACAAAATAAAGGAGTTCTCTGTTTTGTCTCTATGATTTGTTTCCGCTTCAAGTAGCCCTAAGCAGTGACTGTGGAAAAGCACTTTCCTTGAGAGGGGTTGCCAAGCTTCCAGGAAATTACGAGTTTCCGAAATACCAGCAAATATTTTTTCACCCAATCTTGATGATACATGGTGTTTACGATCGGTACACAAATCCCACTTCACTCACCAAATTTTGTTCTTCTATGTTGAAGAGTTCGTTTTCAGTAGCAGTTTTTATTTTTATTTTTCACTCTGTTCTCCCCTATATAGAGATGAATTTGGAACTCTAAATCCAACATGGATTGTAGTAGCTCTTTGAACCTTGACAAAATAAAGGAGTTCTCAGTTTTATCTCTATGGTTAGTTTCGTCTTCAAGTAGCCCTAGGCAGAGAGTGTGGAAAATCACTTTCATTGAGAGGGGTTGCAAAGCTTCTAAGAAATAACTAGTTTCGAAATACCAGCAAATATTTTTTCACCCAATCTTGATGATACGTGGTTGTAATGACAAGTCCACAAATCCCACTTGGCTCACCAAATTTTGTTCTTCTACTTTGAAGCGTTCGTTTACAGTACAGTTTTTATGTTTAGGTTTCACACTGTTCTCTCCTATATAGATAGATGAATTTGGAACTCTAAATCCAACATGGTTTGTAGTAGCTCTTTGACACTTGACAAAATAAAGTAGTTCTCAGTTTTGTCTCTATGGTTTGTTTCCTCTTCAAGTACCCCTAGGAACAGACTGAGGAAAAGCACTTTCATTGAGTGGGGTTGCCAAGGTTCTAAGAAATAACGAGATTCCGATATACCAGCAAATATTTTTTCACGCAAACTTGATGACACTTGGTGGTAATGATCAGCCACAAATCCCACTTGGCTCACCAAATTTTGTTCTTCTAGGTTGAAGCGTTCGTCTACAATAGCACTTTTTATATTTAGGTTTCACTTTGTTCTCTCCTATATAGATAGATGAATTTGGAACTCTAAATACAACATGGTTTGTAGTAGCTCTTTGAAACTTGACAAAATAAAGGAGTTCTCAGTTTTGTCTGTATGATTTCTTTCCGCTTCAATAGCCGTAAGCAGTGACTGTGGAAAAGCACATTCATTGATAGGCGTTACCAAGCTTCAAAGAAATTACGAGTTTCCGAAATACCAGCAAATACTTTTTCACCCAATCTTGATGATACTTGGTGGTAATGACCAGTACAAAAATCCCACTTGGCTCACCAAATTTTGTTCTTCTAGGTTGAAGCGTTCGTCTACTGGAGCAGTTTTTATGTTTAGGTTTCACTCTGTTCTCTCCTATATGGATAGATGAATTTGGAACTCTAAATCCAACATGGTTTGTAGTAGCTCTTTGAAACTTGACAAAATAAAGGAGTTCTCAGTTTTGTCTCTATGGTTTGTTTCCTCTTCAATTAGCCCTAGGCAGAGACTGTGGAAAAGCACTTTCATTGAGAGGGGTTGCCAAGCTTCTAAGAAATAACGAGTTTCCGAAATACCAGCAAATATTTTTTCATCCAATCTTGAGGATACTTGGTGGTGATGATCAGTATACAAATCCCACTTGGCTCAACAAATTTTGTTCTTCTAGGTTGAAGCGTTCGTCTACAGTAGCAATTTTTTTATTTAGGTTTCACTCTGTTCTCTCCTATATAGATAGATGAATTTGGAACTCTAAATCCAACATGGTTTGTAGTAGCTCTTTGTAACTTGACAAAATAAAGGAGTTCTCAATTTTGTCTTTATGGTTTGTTTCCTCTTCAAGTAGCCCTAGGCACAGACTGTGGAAAAGCACTTTTTTTGAGAGGGGTTGCCAAGCTTCTAAGAAATAACGAGTTTCCGAAATACCAGGAAATATTTTTTCACCCAATCTATGATTAATGGTGGTAATGATCGGTACACAAATCCCACTTGGCTCACCAAATTTTCTTCTTCTAGGTTGATGCGTTCGTTTACAGTAGCAGTTTTTATTTTTAGGTTTCTCTCTGTTCTCTCCTATAGAGATAGATGAATGTGGAACTCTAAATCCAACATGGTTTGTAGTAGCTCTTTGAAACTTGACAAAATAAAGGAGTGCTCAGTTTTGTCTCTATGGTTTGTTTCCTCTTCCAGTAGCCCTAGGCACAGACGGTGGAAAAGCACTTTCATTGAGAGGGGTTGCCAAGCTTCCAAGAAATTACGAGTTTCCGAAATACCAGCGAATATTTTTTCACCCAATCTTGATGATACTTGGTGGTAATGATCGGTACACAAATCCCACTTGACTCACCAAATTTTATTCATCTAGGTTGATGCATTCGTTTTCAGTAGCAGTTTTTATTTTTAGGTTTCACTCTGTTCTCTCCTATATAGATAGATGAATTTGGAACTCTAAATCCAACACGGATTGTAGTAGCTCTTTGAAACTTGAAAAAAATAAGGGAGTTCTCAGTTTTGTCTCTATGGCTTGTTTCCTCTTCAACTAGCCCTGGCACAGACTGTGGAAAAGCATTTTCATTGAGAGGGGTTGCCAAGCTTCTAAGAAATAACGAGTTTGCGAAATACCAGCAAATATTTTTTCACCCAATCTTGATGATACTTGGTGGTAAGGACAAGTACACAAATCCCCCTTGGCTCACCAAATTTTGTTCTTCTAGGTTGAAGCATTCGTCTACAGTAGCAGTTTTTATTTTTAGGTTTTACTCTGTTCTCTCCTATATCGATAGATGAATTTGGAACTCTAAATCCAACATGGTTTGTAGTAGCTCTTTGAAACTTGACAAAATAAAGGAGTTCTCAGTTTTGTCTCTATGATTTGTTTCCGCTTCAAGTAGCCCTAAGCAGAGACTGTGGAAAAGCACTTTCATTGAGAGTGGTTGCCCAGCTTCCAAGAAATTACGAGTTTCCGAAATACCAGCAAACATTTTTTCACCCAATCTTGATGATACTTGGTGGTAATGATCGGTACACAAATCCCACTTGGCTCACCTAATTTTGTTCTTCTAGGTGGAAGCGTTCATCTACAGTAACAGTTTTTATTCTTAGGTTTCACTCTGTTCTCTCCTATAAAGATAGATGAATTTGGAACTCTAAATCCAACATGGTTTGTAGTAGCTCTTTGAAACTTGAAAAATAAAAGAGTTCTTGGTTTTGTCTCTATGGTTTGTTTCCTCTTAAAGTAGCCCTGGGCACTGACTGTGGAAAAGCACTTTCATTGAGAGGGGTTGCCAAACTTCCAAGAAATTACGAGTTTCTGAAATACCAGCAAATATTTTTTCACTCAATCTTGATGATACTTGGTGGTAATGATCGGTACACAAATCCAACTTGACTCACAAAATATTTTCTTCTAGGTTGAAGCGCTCGTTTACACTAACAGTTTTTATTTTTAGGTTTCACTCTGTTCTCCCCTATATAGACAGATGAATTTGGAACTCTAAATCCAATATCGTTTGTAGTAGCTCTTTGAAACTTGACAAAATAAAGGAGTTCTCAGTTTTGGTTCTATGATTTTGTTTCCGCTTCTGGTAACCCTAAGCAGAGACTGTGGAAAAGCACTTTCATTGAGAGGTGTTGCCAAGCTTCCAAGAAATTACGAGTTTCCGAAATACCAGCAAATATTTTTCACCCAATCTTGATGATACTTGGTGGTAATGATCGTTACACAAATCCCAATTGGCTCACCAAATTTTGTTCTCCTAGGTTGAAGCATTCGTTTACAGTAGCAATTTTTATTTTTAGGTTTTACTCTGTTCTCTCCTATATAGATAGATGAATTTGGAACTCTAAATCCAACATGGTTTGTAGTAGCTCTTTGAAAGTTGACAAAATAAAGGAGTTCTCAGTTTTGTCTCTATGATTTGTTTCCGCTTCATGGAGCCCTAAGCAGAGACTGTGGAAAAGCACTTTCATTGAACGGGGTTGCCAAGCTTCCAAAAAATTACGAGGTTCCGAAATACCAGCAAATATTTTTTCACCCAATGTTGATGATACGTGGTGGTAATGACAAGTACACAAATCCCACTTGGCTTACTAAATTGTGTTCTTCTAGGTTGCAGCGTTCGTTTACAATAGCAGTTTTTATTTTTAGTTTTCACTCTGTTCTCTCCTATATAGATAGATGAATTTGGAACTCTAAATCCAACATGGATTGCAGTAGCTCTTTGAAACTTGACAAAATAAAGTAGTTCTCAGTTTTGTCTCTATGTTTTGTTTCCTCTTCAAGTAGTCCTAGGCACAGACTGTGGAAAAGCACTTTCATTGAGAGGGGTTGCCAAGCTTCTAAGTAATAAGGAGATTCCGAAATACCAGCAAATATTTTTTCACCCAACCTTGATGATACTTGGTTGTAATGATCGGTACACAAATCGCACTTGGCTCACCAAATTTTGTTCTTCTGAGTTGAAGCGTTCGTCTACAGTAGCAGTTTATATATTTAGGTTTCACTCTTTTCTCTCCTACATAGATAGATGAATGTGGAACTCTAAATCCAACATGGTGTGTAATAGCTCTTTGAAACTTGACAAAGTAAATAGTTCCCAATTTTTTCTCAATGGTTTGTTTCCTCTTCAAGTCGCCCTAGGCACAGACTGTGGAAAAGCACTTTCATTGAGAGGGGTTGCCAAGTTTCTAAGAAATAACGAGTTTCCGAAATACCAGCAAATATTTTTACACCCAATCTTGATGATACTTGGTGGTAATGATCGTTACACAAATCCCACTTGGCTCACCAAATTTTGTTCTTCTGGGTTGAAGCGTTCGTCTACAGTAGCAGTTTTTATATTTAGGTTTCACACTGTTCTCTCCTATATAGATAGATGAATTTGGAACTCTAAATCCAACATGGTTTGTAGTAGCCATTTGTAACGTGACAAAAGAAAGTAGTTCTCAAATTTGTGTCTATGTTTTGTTTCCTCTTCAAGTAGCCCTAGGCACAGACTGTGGAAAAGCACTTTCATTGACAGGGGTTGCCAAGCTTCTAAGAAATAACGAGTTTCTGAAATACCAGCAAATATTTCTTCACCCAATCTTGATGATACTTGGTGTTAGTGATTGGAACACAATTCCCACTTGGCTCACCAAATTTTGTTCTTCTAGGTTGAAGCGTTCCTTTACAGTGGCAGTTTTTATATTTAGGTTTCTTTCTGTTCTCTCCTATATAGATAGATGAATTTGAAATTCTAAATCCAACATGGTTTGTAGTAGCTCTTTGAAACTTGACAAATTAAAGAAGTTCTCAGTTTTGTCTCTATGGTTTGTTTACTCTTCAAGTAGCCCCAGGCACAAACTGTGGAAAAGCACTTTCATTGAGAGGGGTTGCCAAGCTTCTAAGAAATAAGGAGTTTCCGAAATATCAGCAAATATTTTTTCAACCAATCTTGATGATACTTGGTGGTAATGATCAGTACACAAATCCCACTTGGCTCACCAAATTTTGTTCTTCTAGGATGAAGCGTTCGTTTTCAGGAGCAGTTTATATTTTTAATTTTCCCTCTGTTCTCTCCTATATAGATAGATGAATTTGGAACTCTAAATCCAACATGGTTTGTAGTAGCTCTTTGAAACTTGACAAAATAAAGGAGTTCTCAGTTTTGTCTCTATGATTTGTTTCCACTTCATGTATCCCTAAGAAGAGACTGTGGAAAAGAACTTTCATTGAAAGGGGTTGCCAAGCTTTCAATAAATAACGAGTTTCTGATATACCAGCAAATATTTTTTTACCCAATGTTGATGATAAATGGGGGTCATGATCAGTAGGCAAATTCCACTTGGCTCACCTAATTTTGTTCTTCTAGGTTCAAACGTTCGTTTACAGTAGCAGTTTTTATATTTAGTTTTCACTCTGTTCTCTCCTATATAGATAGATGAATTTGGAACTCTAAATCCAACATGGTTTGCAGTAGCTCTTTGAAACTTGACAAAATAAATTAGTTCTCAGTTTTGTCTCTATGTTTTTTTTCCTCTTCAAGTAGTCCTAGGCACAGAGTGTGGAAAAGCACTTTCATTGAGATGGGTTGCCAAGCTTCTAAGAAATAACGAGTTTCCGAAATACCAGCAAATATTTTTTCACCGACTCTTGATGATACTTCGTGGTAATGATCAGTACACAAATCCCATTGGCTCACCAAATTTTGTTCTTCTAGGTTGAAGCGTTCGTCTACAGTAGCAGTTTTTATGTTTAGGTTTCACTCTGTTCTCTGCTATATAGATAGATGAATTTGGAACTCTAAATCCAACATGGTTTTTAGTGGCTCTTTGAAACTTGACAAAATAAAGTAGTTCTCAGTTTTGTCTCTATGGTTTGTTTCCTCTTCAAGTAGCCCTAGGCTCAGACTGTGGAAAAGCACTTTCATTGAGAGGGGTTGCCAAGCTTCTAAAAAATAACAAGTTTCTGAAATACCAGCAAATATTTTTTGACCCAATCTTGATGATACTTGGTCGTGATGATCGGTCCACAAATCCCACTTGGCACACCAATTTTTGTTCTTCTAGGTTGAAGCGTTCGTCTACAGTAGAAGTTGTTATATTTAGGTTTCCCTCTGTTCTCTCCTATACAGATAGATGAATTTAGAACTCTAAATCCAACGTGGTTTGTAGTAGCCCTTTAAAACTTGACAAAATAAAGGGGTTCTCAGTTTTGTATCTATGATTTGTTTCCGCTTCATGTAGCCCTTAGCAGAGACTGTGGGAAAGCACTTTCATTGAAGGGGTGGCCAAGCTTCCAAGAAATTACGAGTTTCCGAAATACCAGCAAATATTTTGTCACCCAATGGTGATGATACGTGGTGATAAAGATCGGTACACAGATCCCACTTGGCTCACCAAATTTTGTTCTTCTAGGTTGAAGCGTTCGTCTACAGTAGCAGTTTTTATGTTTAGGTTTCACTCTGTTCTCTGCAATATAGATAGATGAATTTGGAACTCTAAATCCAACATGGTTTGTAGTAGCTCTTTGAAACTTGACAAAATAAAGGAGTTCTCAATTTTGTCTTTATGGTTTGTTTCCTCTTCAAGTAGACCTAGGCACAGACTGTGGAAAAGCACTTTTTTAGAGAGGGGTTGCCAAGCTTCTAAGAAATAACGAGTTTCCGAAATACCAGGAAATATTTTTTCACCCAATCTATGATTAATGGTGGTAATGATCGGTACACAAATCCCACTTGGCTCACCAAATTTTCTTCTTCTAGGTTGAAGCGTTCGTTTACAGTAGCAGTTTTTATTTTTAGGTTTCTCTCTGTTCTCTCCTATAGAGATAGATGAATGTGGAACTCTAAATCCAACATGGTTTGTAGTAGCTCTTTGAAACTTGACAAAATAAAGGAGTGCTCAGTTTTGTCTCTATGGTTTGTTTCCTCTTCCAGTAGCCCTAGGCACAGACGGTGGAAAAGCACTATCATTGAGAGGGGTTGCCAAGCTTCCAAAAAATTACGAGTTTCCGAAATACCAGCAAATATTTTTTCACCGACTCTTGATGATACTTCGTGGTAATGATCAGTACACAAATCCCATTGGCTCACCAAATTTTGTTCTTCTAGGTTGAAGCGTTCGTCTACAGTAGCAGTTTTTATGTTTAGGTTTCACTCTGTTCTCTGCTATATAGATAGATGAATTTGGAACTCTAAATCCAACATGGTTTGTAGTGGCTCTTTGAAACTTGACAAAATAAAGGAGTTCTCAGTTTTGTCTCTATGGTTTGTTTCCTCTTCAAGTAGCCCTTGGCACAGACTGTGGAAAAGCACTTTCATTGAGAGGGGTTGCCAAGCTTCTAAGAAATAACGAGTTTCCGAAATACCAGCAAATATTTTTTCACCCAATCTTGATGATACTTGGTGGTAATGACAAGTACACAAATCCCACTTGGCTCACCAGATTTTGTTCTTCTAGGTTGAAGCGTTGGTCTACAGTAGCAGTTTTTATTTTTAGGTTTCACTCTGTTCTCTCCTATATAGATAAATGAATTTGGAACTCTAAATCCAATATGGTTTGTAGTAGCTCTTTGAAACTTGTAAAAATAAAAGAGTTCTCAGTTTTGTCTCTATGGTTTGTTACCCTTCAAGTAGCCCTAGGCACAGACTGTGGAAAAGCACTTTCATTGAGAGGGGTTGCCAAGCTTCTAAGAAATAACGAGTTTCTGAAATACCAGCAAATATTTTTTCACCCAATCTTGATGATACTTGGTGGTGATGATCGGTCCACAAATACCCCTTGGCTCACCAATTTTTGTTTTTCTAGATTGAAGCGTTCATCTACAGTAGCATTTTTTATGTTTAGGTTTCACTCTGTTCTCTGCTATATAGATAGATGAATTTGGAACTCTAAATCCAGTATGGTTTGCAGTAGCTCTTTGAAACTTGACAAAATAAAGTAGTTCTCAGTTTTGTCTCTATGTTTTGTTTCTTCTTCAAGTAGTCCTAGGCACAGACTGTGGAAAAGCACTTTCATTGAGAGGGTTTGCCAAGCTTCTAAGAAATAACGAGTTTCCGAAATACCAGCAAATGTTTTTTCACCGAATCTTGATGATACTTGGTGGTAAAGATCAGTACACAAATCCCACTTGGCTTACCAAATTTTATTCTTCTAGGTTGAAGCGTTCGTCTACAGTAGCAGTTTTTATGTTTAGGTTTCACTCTGTTCTCTGCTATATAGATAGATGAATTTGCAACTGTAAATCCAACATGGTTGGTAGTGGCTCTATGAAACTTGACAAAATAAATGAGGTCTCAGTTTTGTCTCTATGGATTGTTTCCTCTTTAAGTAGCCCTAGGCAATGACTGTGGAAAAGCACTTCCATTGAAAGGGGTGCCAAGCTTCCAATAAATTACGAGTTTCCGAAATACCAGCAAATATTTCTTCACCCAATGTTGATGATACGTGGTGGTAATGACAAGTACACAAATCCCACTTGGCTCACCATATTTTGTTCTCTTAATGTTGAAGCGTTCGTTTACAGTAGCAGTTTTTATTTTTAGGTTTTAGTCTCTTCTCTCCTATATAGATAGATGAATTTGGAACTCTAAATCCAACATGGTTTGTAGTAGCTCTTTGAAAGTTGACAAAATAAAGGAGTTCTCAGTTTTGTCTCTATGGTTTGTTTCCTCTTCAAGTAGCCCTAGGCAGAGACTGTGGAAAAGCACTTTCATTGAGAGGGTTGCCAAGCTTCTAAGAAATAACGAGTTTCCGAAATACCAGCAAATATTTTTTCACCCAATGTTGATGATACTTGGTGGTAATGACAAGTACACAAATCCCACTTGGCTCACCAAATTTTGTTCTTCTTGGTTGAAGCGTTCGTCTACAGTAGCAGTTTTTATTTTTAGGTTTCACTCTGTTTTCTCCTATATAGATAGATGAATTTGGAACTCTAAATCCAACATGGTTTGTAGTAGCTCTTTGAAACTTGACAAAATAAAGGAGTTCTCAGTTTTGTCTATATGGATTGTTTCCTCTTCAAGTAGCCCTATGCACTGACTCTGGAAAAGCACTTTCATTGAGAGGGGTGGCCAAGCTTCTAAGAAATAACGAGTTTCCGAAATACCTGCAAATTTTTTTCCCCCGAATCTTGATGATACTTGGAGGTGATGATCGGTACACAAATCCCACTTGGGTCACCAAATTTTTTTCTTCTAGGTTGAAGCGTTCGTCTACAGTAGCAGTTTTTATGTTTAGGTTTCACTCTGTTCTCTGCTATATAGATAGATGAATTTGCAACTCTAAATCCAACATGGTTGGTAGTGGCTCTATGAAACTTGACAAAATAAAGGAGGTCTCAGTTTTGTCTCTATGGATTGTTTCCTCTTTAAGTAGCCCTAGGCAATGACTGTGGAAAAGCACTTCCATTGAAAGGGGTGCCAAGCTTCCAATAAATTACGAGTTTCCGAAATACCAGCAAATATTTCTTCACCCAATGTTGATGATACGTGGTGGTAATGACAAGTACACAAATCCCACTTGGCTCACCATATTTTGTTCTCTTTAGGTTGAAGCGTTCGTTTACAGTAGCAGTTTTTATTTTTAGGTTTTAGTCTCTTCTCTCCTATATAGATTGATGAATTTGGAACTCTAAATCCAACATGGTTTGTAGTAGCTCTTTGAAACTTGACACAATAAAGGAGTTCTCAGTTTTGTCTGTATGGTTTGTTTCCTCTTCAAGTAGCCCTAGGCACAGACTGTGGAAAAGCACTTTCATTGAGAGGGATTGCAAAGCTTCTAAGAAATAAGGAGTTTCCGAAATACCAGGAAATATTTTTTCACCCAATCTTGATGATACTTGGTGGTAATGATCAGTACACAAATCCCACTTGGCTCACCAAATTTTCTTCTTCTGGGTTGAATCATTCGTCTACAGTAGCAGTTTGTATATTTAGGTTTCACTCTGTTCTCTCCTATATAGATAGATGAATTTGGAATTCAACATCCAACATGGTGTGTAATAGCTCTTTGAAACTTGACACAATAAAGGAGTTCTCAGTTTTGTCTGTATGGTTTGTTTCCTCTTCAAGTAGCCCTAGGCACAGACTGTGGAAAAGCACTTTCATTGAGAGGGATTGCAAAGCTTCTAAGAAATAAGGAGTTTCCGAAATACCAGGAAATATTTTTTCACCCAATCTTGATGATACTTGGTGGTAATGACAAGTACACAAATCCCACTTGGCTCACCAAATTTTGTTCTTCTTGGTTGAAGCGTTCGTCTACAGTAGCAGTTTTTATTTTAGGTTTCACTCTGTTTTCTCCTATATAGATAGATGAATTTGGAACTCTAAATCCAACATGGTTTGTAGTAGCTCTTTGAAACTTGAAAAATAAAGGAGTTCTCAGTTTTGTCTATATGGATTGTTTCCTCTTCAAGTAGCCCTATGCACTGACTGTGGAAAAGCACTTTCATTGAGAGGGATTTCCAAGCTTCTAAGAAATAAGGAGTTTCCGAAAACCAGGAAATATTGTTTCACCCAATCTTGATGATACTTGGTGGTAATGACAAGTACACAAATCCCACTTTGGTCACCAAATTTTTTTCTTCTAGGTTGAAGCGTTCGTCTACAGTAGCAGTTTTTATGTTTAGGTTTCACTCTGTTCTCTCCTATATAGATAAATGAATTTGGAACTCTAAATCCAATATGGTTTGTAGTAGCTCTTTGAAACTTGTAAAAATAAAAGAGTTCTCAGTTTTGTCTCTATGGTTTGTTACCCCTTCATGTAGCCCTAGGCACAGACTGTGGAAAAGCACTTTCATTGAGAGGGGTTGCCAAGCTTCTAAGAAATAACGAGTTTCTGAAATACCAGCAAATATTTTTTCACCCAATCTTGATGATACTTGGTGGTGATGATCGGTCCACAAATCCTACTTGGCTCACCAATTTTTGTTTTTCTAGATTGAAGCGTTCATCTACAGTAGCATTTTTTATGTTTAGGTTTCACTCTGTTTTCTGCTATATAGATAGATGAATTTGGAACTCTAAATCCAGCATGGTTTGCAGTAGCTCTTTGAAACTTGACAAAATAAAGTAGTTCTCAGTTTTGTCTCTATGTTTTGTTTCTTCTTCAAGTAGTCCTAGGCACAGACTGTGGAAAAGGACTTTCATTGAGAGGGGTTGCCAAGCTTCTAAAAAATAACGAGTTTCCGAAATACCAGCAAATATTTTTTCACCGAAACTTGATGATACTTGGTGGTAAAGATCAGTACACAAATCCCACTTGGCTTACCAAATTTTGTTCTTCTAGGTTGAAGCGTTCGTTTACAGAAGCAGTGTTTATTTTTAGGTTTCACTCTGTTCTCTCCGATATAGATAGATGAATTTGGAACTCTAAATCCAACATGGTTTGTAGTAGCTCTTTGAAACTTGACAAAATAAAGGAGTTCTCAGTTTTGTCTATATGGATTGTTTCCTCTTGAAGTAGCCCTATGCACTGACTCTGGAAAAGCACTTTCATTGAGAGGGGTTGCCAAGCTTCTAAGAAATAACGAGTTTCCGAAATACCTGCAAATTTTTTTCCCCCGAATCTTGATGATACTTCGTGGTGATGATCGGTACACAAATCCCACTTGGGTCACCAAATTTTTTTCTTCTAGGTTGAAGCGTTCGTCTACAGTAGCAGTTTTTATGTTTAGGTTTCACTCTGTTCTCTGCTATATAGATAGATGAATTTGCAACTCTAAATCCAACATGGTTGGTAGTGGCTCTATGAAACTTGACAAAATAAAGGAGGTCTCAGTTTTGTCTCTATGGATTGTTTCCTCTTTAAGTAGCCCTAGGCAATGACTGTGGAAAAGCACTTCCATTGAAAGGGGTGCCAAGCTTCCAATAAATTACGAGTTTCCGAAATACCAGCAAATATTTCTTCACCCAATGTTGATGAAACGTGGTGGTAATGACAAGTACACAAATCCCACTTGGCTCACCATATTTTGTTCTCTTTAGGTTGAAGCGTTCGTTTACAGTAGCAGTTTTTATTTTTAGGTTTTAGTATCTTCTCTCCTATATAGATAGATGAATTTGGAACTCTAAATCCAACATGGTTTGTAGTAGCTCTTTGAAAGTTGACAAAATAAAGGAGTTCTCAGTTTTGTCTCTATGGTTTGTTTCCTCTTCAAGTAGCCCTAGGCAGAGACTGTGGAAAAGCACTTTCATTGAGAGGGTTGCCAAGCTTCTAAGAAATAACGAGTTTCCGAAATACCAGCAAATATTTTTTCACCCAATGTTGATGATACTTGGTGGTAATGACAAGTACACAAATCCCACTTGGCTCACCAAATTTTGTTCTTCTTGGTTGAAGCGTTCGTCTACAGTAGAAGTTTTTATTTTTAGGTTTCACTCTGTTTTCTCCTATATAGATAGATGAAATTGGAACTCTAAATCCAACATGGTTTGTAGTAGCTCTTTGAAACTTGACAAAATAAAGGAGTTCTCAGTTTTGTCTATATGGATTGTTTCCTCTTCAAGTAGCCCTATGCACTGACTCTGGAAAAGCACTTTCATTGAGAGGGGTTGCCAAGCTTCTAAGAAATAACGAGTTTCCGAAATACCTGCAAATTTTTTTCCCCCGAATCTTGATGATACTTGGAGGTGATGATCGGTACACAAATCCCACTTGGGTCACCAAATTTTTTTCTTCTAGGTTGAAGCGTTCGTCTACAGTAGCAGTTTTTATGTTTAGGTTTCACTCTGTTCTCTGCTATATAGATAGATGAATTTGCAACTCTAAATCCAACATGGTTGGTAGTGGCTCTATGAAACTTGACAAAATAAAGGAGGTCTCAGTTTTGTCTCTATGGATTGTTTCCTCTTTAAGTAGCCCTAGGCAATGACTGTGGAAAAGCACTTCCAATGAAAGGGGTGCCAAGCTTCCAATAAATTACGAGATTCCGAAATACCAGCAAATATTTCTTCACCCAATGTTGATGATACGTGGTGGTAATGACAAGCACACATATCCCACTTGGCTCACCATATTTTGTTCTCTTTAGGTTGAAGCGTTCGTTTACAGTAGCAGTTTTTATTTTTAGGTTTTAGTCTCTTCTCTCCTATATAGATAGATGAATTTGGAACTCTAAATCCAACATGGTTTGTAGTAGCTCTTTGAAAGTTGACAAAATAAAGGAGTTCTCAGTTTTGTCTCTATGGTTTGTTTCCTCTTCAAGTAGCCCTAGGCAGAGACTGTGGAAAAGCACTTTCATTGAGAGGGTTGCCAAGCTTCTAAGAAATAACGAGTTTCCGAAATACCAGCAAATATTTTTTCACCCAATGTTGATGATACTTGGTGGTAATGACAAGTACACAAATCCCACTTGGCTCACCAAATTTTGTTCTTCTTGGTTGAAGCGTTCGTCTACAGTAGCAGTTTTTATTTTTAGGTTTCACTCTGTTTTCTCCTATATAGATAGATGAATTTGGAACTCTAAATCCAACATGGTTTGTAGTAGCTCTTTGAAACTTGACAAAATAAAGGAGTTCTCAGTTTTGTCTATATGGATTGTTTCCTCTTCAAGTAGCCCTATGCACTGACTCTGGAAAAGCACTTTCATTGAGAGGGGTTGCCAAGCTTCTAAGAAATAACGAGTTTCCGAAATACCTGCAAATTTTTTCCCCCGAATCTTGATGATACTTGGTGGTGATGATCGGTACACAAATCCCACTTGGGTCACCAAATTTTTTTCTTCTAGGTTGAAGCGTTCGTCTACAGTAGCAGTTTTTATGTTTAGGTTTCACTCTGTTCTCTGCTATATAGATAGATGAATTTGCAACTCTAAATCCAACATGGTTGGTAGTGGCTCTATGAAACTTGACAAAATAAAGGAGGTCTCAGTTTTGTCTCTATGGATTGTTTCCTCTTTAAGTAGCCCTAGGCAATGACTGTGGAAAAGCACTTCCATTGAAAGGGGTGCCAAGCTTCCAATAAATTACGAGTTTCCGAAATACCAGCAAATATTTCTTCACCCAATGTTGATGATACGTGGTGGTAATGACAAGTACACAAATCCCACTTGGCTCACCATATTTTGTTCTCTTTAGGTTGAAGCGTTCGTTTACAGTAGCAGTTTTTATTTTTAGGTTTTAGTCTCTTCTCTCCTATATAGATAGATGAATTTGGAACTCTAAATCCAACATGGTTTGTAGTAGCTCTTTGAAAGTTGACAAAATAAAGGAGTTCTCAGTTTTGTCTCTATGGTTTGTTTCCTCTTCAAATAGCCCTAGGCAGAGACTGTGGAAAAGCACTTTCATTGAGAGGGTTGCCAAGCTTCTAAGAAAAAACGAGTTTCCGAAATACCAGCAAATATTTTTTCACCCAATGTTGATGATACTTGGTGGTAATGACAAGTACACAAATCCCACTTGGCTCACCAAATTTTGTTCTTCTTGGTTGAAGCGTTCGTCTACAGTAGCAGTTTTTATTTTTAGGTTTCACTCTGTTTTCTCCTATATAGATAGATGAATTTGGAACTCTAAATCCAACATGGTTTGTAGTAGCTCTTTGAAACTTGACAAAATAAAGGAGTTCTCAGTTTTGTCTATATGGATTGTTTCTTCTTCAAGTAGTCCTAGGCACAGACTGTGGAAAAGGACTTTCATTGAGAGGGGTTGCCAAGCTTCTAAGAAATAACGAGTTTCCGAAATACCAGCAAATATTTTTTCACCGAAACTTGATGATACTTGGTGGTAAAGATCAGTACACAAATCCCACTTGGCTTACCAAATTTTGTTCTTCTAGGTTGAAGCGTTCGTTTACAGAAGCAGTTTTTATTTTTAGGTTTCACTCTGTTCTCTCCGATATAGATAGATGAATTTGGAACTCTAAATCCAACATGGTTTGTAGTAGCTCTTTGAAACTTGACAAAATAAAGGAGTTCTCAGTTTTGTCTATATGGATTGTTTCCTCTTCAAGTAGCCCTATGCACTGACTCTGGAAAAGCACTTTCATTGAGAGGGGTTGCCAAGCTTCTAAGAAATAACGAGTTTCCGAAATACCTGCAAATTTTTTTCCCCCGAATCTTGATGATACTTCGTGGTGATGATCGGTACACAAATCCCACTTGGGTCACCAAATTTTTTTCTTCTAGGTTGAAGCGTTCGTGTACAGTAGCAGTTTTTATGTTTAGGTTTCACTCTGTTCTCTGCTATATAGATAGATGAATTTGCAACTCTAAATCCAACATGGTTGGTAGTGGCTCTATGAAACTTGACAAAATAAAGGAGGTCTCAGTTTTGTCTCTATGGATTGTTTCCTCTTTAAGTAGCCCTAGGCAATGACTGTGGAAAAGCACTTCCATTGAAAGGGGTGCCAAGCTTCCAATAAATTACGAGTTTCCGAAATACCAGCAAATATTTCTTCACCCAATGTTGATGATACGTGGTGGTAATGACAAGTACACAAATCCCACTTGGCTCACCATATTTTGTTCTCTTTAGGTTGAAGCGTTCGTTTACAGTAGCAGTTTTTATTTTTAGGTTTTAGTCTCTTCTCTCCTATATAGATAGATGAATTTGGAACTCTAAATCCAACATGGTTTGTAGTAGCTCTTTGAAAGTTGACAAAATAAAGGAGTTCTCAGTTTTGTCTCTATGGTTTGTTTCCTCTTCAAATAGCCCTAGGCAGAGACTGTGGAAAAGCACTTTCATTGAGAGGGTTGCCAAGCTTCTAAGAAAAAACGAGTTTCCGAAATACCAGCAAATATTTTTTCACCCAATGTTGATGATACTTGGTGGTAATGACAAGTACACAAATCCCACTTGGCTCACCAAATTTTGTTCTTCTTGGTTGAAGCGTTCGTCTAGTAGCAGTGTTTATTTTTAGGTTTCACTCTTTCTCCAATATAGATAGATGAATTTGGAACTCTAAATCCAACATGGTTTGTAGTAGCTCTTTGAAACTTGACAAAATAAAGGAGTTCTCAGTTTTGTCTATATGGATTGTTCTTCTTCAAGTAGTCCTAGGCACAGACTGTGGAAAAGGACTTTCATTGAGAGGGGTTGCCAAGCTTCTAAGAAATAACGAGTTTCCGAAATACCAGCAAATATTTTTTCACCGAAACTTGATGATACTTGGTGGTAAAGATCAGTACACAAATCCCACTTGGCTTACCAAATTTTGTTCTTCTAGGTTGAAGCGTTCGTTTACAGAAGCAGTTTTTATTTTTAGGTTTCACTCTGTTCTCTCCGATATAGATAGATGAATTTGGAACTCTAAATCCAACATGGTTTGTAGTAGCTCTTTGAAACTTGACAAAATAAAGGAGTTCTCAGTTTTGTCTATATGGATTGTTTCCTCTTCAAGTAGCCCTATGCACTGACTCTGGAAAAGCACTTTCATTGAGAGGGGTTGCCAAGCTTCTAAGAAATAACGAGTTTCCGAAATACCTGCAAATTTTTTTCCCCCGAATCTTGATGATACTTCGTGGTGATGATCGGTACACAAATCCCACTTGGGTCACCAAATTTTTTTCTTCTAGGTTGAAGCGTTCGTGTACAGTAGCAGTTTTTATGTTTAGGTTTCACTCTGTTCTCTGCTATATAGATAGATGAATTTGCAACTCTAAATCCAACATGGTTGGTAGTGGCTCTATGAACTTGACAAAATAAAGGAGGTCTCAGTTTTTGTCTCTATGGATTGTTTCCTCTTTAAGTAGCCCTAGGCAATGACTGTGGAAAAGCACTTCCATTGAAAGGGGTGCCAAGCTTCCAATAAATTACGAGTTTCCGAAATACCAGCAAATATTTCTTCACCCAATGTTGATGATACGTGGTGGTAATGACAAGTACACAAATCCCACTTGGCTCACCATATTTTGTTCTCTTTAGGTTGAAGCGTTCGTTTACAGTAGCAGTTTTTATTTTTAGGTTTTAGTCTCTTCTCTCCTATATAGATAGATGAATTTGGAACTCTAAATCCAACATGGTTTGTAGTAGCTCTTTGAAAGTTGACAAAATAAAGGATTTCTCAGTTTTGTCTCTATGGTTTGTTTCCTCTTCAAGTAGCCCTAGGCAGAATCTGTCGAAAAGCACTTTCATTGAGAGGGTTGCCAAGCTTCTAAGAAAAAACGAGTTTCCGAAATACCAGCAAATATTTTTTCACCCAATGTTGATGATATTGGTGGTAATGACAAGTACACAAATCCCACTTGGCTCATCAAATTTTGTTCTTCTTGGTTGAAGCGTTCGTCTACAGTAGCAGTTTTTATTTTTAGGTTTCACTCTGTTTTCTCCTATATAGATAGATGAATTTGGAACTCTAAATCCAACATGGTTTGTAGTAGCTCTTTGAAACTTGACAAAATAAAGGAGTTCTCAGTTTTGTCTATATGGATTGTTTCCTCTTCAAGTAGCCCTATGCACTGACTGTGGAAAAGCACTTTCATTGAGAGGGGTTGCCAACCTTCTAAGAAATAACGAGTTTCCGAAATACCTGCAAATTTTTTCCCCCGAATCTTGATGATACTTGGTGGTGATGATCGGTACACAAATCCCACTTGGGTCACCAAATTTTTTTCTTCTAGGTTGAAGCGTTCGTCTACAGTAGCAGTTTTTATGTTTAGGTTTCACTCTGTTCTCTGCTATATAGATAGATGAATTTGCAACTCTAAAGCCAACATGGTTGGTAGTGGCTCTATGAAACTTGACAAATAAAGGAGGTCTCAGTTTTGTCTCTATGGATTGTTTCCTCTTTAAGTAGCCCTAGGCAATGACTGTGGAAAAGCACTTCCATTGAAAGGGGTGCCAAGCTTCCAATAAATTACGAGTTTCCGAAATACCAGCAAATATTTCTTCACCCAATGTTGATGATACGTGGTGGTAATGACAAGTACACAAATCCCACTTGGCTCACCATATTTTGTTCTCTTTAGGTTGAAGCGTTCGTTACAGTAGCAGTTTTTATTTTTAGGTTTTAGTCTCTTCTCTCCTATATAGATAGATGAATTTGGAACTCTAAATCCAACATGGTTTGTAGTAGCTCTTTGAAAGTTGACAAAATAAAGGAGTTCTCAGTTTTGTCTCTATGGTTTGTTTCCTCTTCAAGTAGCCCTAGGCAGAGACTGTGGAAAAGCACTTTCATTGAGAGGGTTGCCAAGCTTCTAAGAAAAAACGAGTTTCCGAAATACCAGCAAATATTTTTTCACCCAATGTTGATGATACTTGGTGGTAATGACAAGTACACAAATCCCACTTGGCTCACCAAATTTTGTTCTTCTTGGTTGAAGCGTTCGTCTACAGTAGCAGTTTTTATTTTTAGGTTTCACTCTGTTTTCTCCTATATAGATAGATGAATTTGGAACTCTAAATCCAACATGGTTTGTAGTAGCTCTTTGAAACTTGACAAAATAAAGGAGTTCTCAGTTTTGTCTATGTGGATTGTTTCTTCTTCAAGTAGTCCTAGGCACAGACTGTGGAAAAGGACTTTCATTGAGAGGGGTTGCCAAGCTTCTAAGAAATAACGAGTTTCCGAAATACCAGCAAATATTTTTTCACCGAAACTTGATAATACTTGGTGGTAAAGATCAGTACACAAATCCCACTTGGCTTACCAAATTTTGTTCTTCTAGGTTGAAGCGTTCGTTTACAGAAGCAGTTTTTATTTTTAGGTTTCACTCTGTTCTCTCCGATATAGATAGATGAATTTGGAACTCTAATCCAACATGGTTTGTAGTAGCTCTTTGAAACTTGACAAAATAAAGGAGTTCTCAGTTTTGTCTATATGGATTGTTTCCTCTTCAAGTAGCCCTATGCACTGACTCTGGAAAAGCACTTTCATTGAGAGGGGTTGCCAAGCTTCTAAGAAATAACGAGTTTCCGAAATACCTGCAAATTTTTTTCCCCCGAATCTTGATGATACTTCGTGGTGATGATCGGTACACAAATCCCACTTGGGTCACCAAATTTTTTTCTTCTAGGTTGAAGCGTTCGTGTACAGTAGCAGTTTTTATGTTTAGGTTTCACTCTGTTCTCTGCTATATAGATAGATGAATTTGCAACTCTAAATCCAACATGGTTGGTAGTGGCTCTATGAAACTTGACAAAATAAAGGAGGTCTCAGTTTTGTCTCTATGGATTGTTTCCTCTTTAAGTAGCCCTAGGCAATGACTGTGGAAAAGCACTTCCATTGAAAGGGGTGCCAAGCTTCCAATAAATTACGAGTTTCCGAAATACCAGCAAATATTTCTTCACCCAATGTTGATGATACGTGGTGGTAATGACAAGTACACAAATCCCACTTGGCTCACCATATTTTGTTCTCTTTAGGTTGAAGCGTTCGTTTACAGTAGCAGTTTTTATTTTTAGGTTTTAGTCTCTTCTCTCCTATATAGATAGATGAATTTGGAACTCTAAATCCAACATGGTTTGTAGTAGCTCTTTGAAAGTTGACAAAATAAAGGAGTTCTCAGTTTGTCTCTATGGTTTGTTTCCTCTTCAAGTAGCCCTAGGCAGAATCTGTCGAAAAGCACTTTCATTGAGAGGGTTGCCAAGCTTCTAAGAAAAAACGAGTTTCCGAAATACCAGCAAATATTTTTTCACCCAATGTTGATGATATTGGTGGTAATGACAAGTACACAAATCCCACTTGGCTCATCAAATTTTGTTCTTCTTGGTTGAAGCGTTCGTCTACAGTAGCAGTTTTTATTTTTAGGTTTCACTCTGTTTTCTCCTATATAGATAGATGAATTTGGGAACTCTAAATCCAACATGGTTTGTAGTAGCTCTTTGAAACTTGACAAAATAAAGGAGTTCTCAGTTTTGTCTATATGGATTGTTTCCTCTTCAAGTAGCCCTATGCACTGACTGTGGAAAAGCACTTTCATTGAGAGGGGTTGCCAACCTTCTAAGAAATAACGAGTTTCCGAAATACCTGCAAATTTTTTCCCCCGAATCTTGATGATACTTGGTGGTGATGATCGGTACACAAATCCCACTTGGGTCACCAAATTTTTTTCTTCTAGGTTGAAGCGTTCGTCTACAGTAGCAGTTTTTATGTTTAGGTTTCACTCTGTTCTCTGCTATATAGATAGATGAATTTGCAACTCTAAAGCCAACATGGTTGGTAGTGGCTCTATGAAACTTGACAAAATAAAGGAGGTCTCAGTTTTGTCTCTATGGATTGTTTCCTCTTTAAGTAGCCCTAGGCAATGACTGTGGAAAAGCACTTCCATTGAAAGGGGTGCCAAGCTTCCAATAAATTACGAGTTTCCGAAATACCAGCAAATATTTCTTCACCCAATGTTGATGATACGTGGTGGTAATGACAAGTACACAAATCCCACTTGGCTCACCATATTTTGTTCTCTTTAGGTTGAAGCGTTCGTTTACAGTAGCAGTTTTTATTTTTAGGTTTTAGTCTCTTCTCTCCTATATAGATAGATGAATTTGGAACTCTAAATCCAACATGGTTTGTAGTAGCTCTTTGAAAGTTGACAAAATAAAGGAGTTCTCAGTTTTGTCTCTATGGATTGTTTCCTCTTCAAGTAGCCCTAGGCAGAGACTGTGGAAAAGCACTTTCATTGAGAGGGTTGCCAAGCTTCTAAGAAAAAACGAGTTTCCGAAATACCAGCAAATATTTTTTCACCCAATGTTGATGATACTTGGTGGTAATGACAAGTACACAAATCCCACTTGGCTCACCAAATTTTGTTCTTCTTGGTTGAAGCGTTCGTCTACAGTAGCAGTTTTTATTTTTAGGTTTCCACTCTGTTTTCTCCTATATAGATAGATGAATTTGGAACTCTAAATCCAACATGGTTTGTAGTAGCTCTTTGAAACTTGACAAAATAAAGGAGTTCTCAGTTTTGTCTATGTGGATTGTTTCTTCTTCAAGTAGTCCTAGGCACAGACTGTGGAAAAGGACTTTCATTGAGAGGGGTTGCCAAGCTTCTAAGAAATAACGAGTTTCCGAAATACCAGCAAATATTTTTTCACCGAAACTTGATAATACTTGGTGGTAAAGATCAGTACACAAATCCCACTTGGCTTACCAAATTTTGTTCTTCTAGGTTGAAGCGTTCGTTTACAGAAGCAGTTTTTATTTTTAGGTTTCACTCTGTTCTCTCCGATATAGATAGATGAATTTGGAACTCTAAATCCAACATGGTTTGTAGTAGCTCTTTGAAACTTGACAAAATAAAGGAGTTCTCAGTTTTGTCTATATGGATTGTTTCCTCTTCAAGTAGCCCTATGCACTGACTCTGGAAAAGCACTTTCATTGAGAGGGGTTGCCAAGCTTCTAAGAAATAACAAGTTTCCGAAATACCTGCAAATTTTTTTCCCCCGAATCTTGATGATACTTCGTGGTGATGATCGGTACACAAATCCCACTTGGGTCACCAAATTTTTTCTTCTAGGTTGAAGCGTTCGTGTACAGTAGCAGTTTTTATGTTTAGGTTTCACTCTGTTCTCTGCTATATAGATAGATGAATTTGCAACTCTAAATCCAACATGGTTGGTAGTGGCTCTATGAAACTTGACAAAATAAAGGAGGTCTCAGTTTTGTCTCTATGGATTGTTTCCTCTTTAAGTAGCCCTAGGCAATGACTGTGGAAAAGCACTTCCATTGAAAGGGGTGCCAAGCTTCCAATAAAATTACGAGTTTCCGAAATACCAGCAAATATTTCTTCACCCAATGTTGATGATACGTGGTGGTAATGACAAGTACACAAATCCCACTTGGCTCACCATATTTTGTTCTCTTTAGGTTGAAGCGTTCGTTTACAGTAGCAGTTTTTATTTTTAGGTTTTAGTCTCTTCTCTCCTATATAGATAGATGAATTTGGAACTCTAAATCCAACATGGTTTGTAGTAGCTCTTTGAAAGTTGACAAAATAAAGGAGTTCTCAGTTTTGTCTCTATGGTTTGTTTCCTCTTCAAGTAGCCCTAGGCAGAATCTGTCGAAAAGCACTTTCATTGAGAGGGTTGCCAAGCTTCTAAGAAAAAACGAGTTTCCGAAATACCAGCAAATATTTTTTCACCCAATGTTGATGATATTGGTGGTAATGACAAGTACACAAATCCCACTTGGCTCATCAAATTTTGTTCTTCTTGGTTGAAGCGTTCGTCTACAGTAGCAGTTTTTATTTTTAGGTTTCACTCTGTTTTCTCCTATATAGATAGATGAATTTGGAACTCTAAATCCAACATGGTTTGTAGTAGCTCTTTGAAACTTGACAAAATAAAGGAGTTCTCAGTTTTGTCTATATGGATTGTTTCCTCTTCAAGTAGCCTATGCACTGACTGTGGAAAAGCACTTTCATTGAGAGGGGTTGCCAACCTTCTAAGAAATAACGAGTTTCCGAAATATCTGCAAATTTTTTCCCCCGAATCTTGATGATACTTGGTGGTGATGATCGGTACACAAATCCCACTTGGGTCACCAAATTTTTTTCTTCTAGGTTGAAGCGTTCGTCTACAGTAGCAGTTTTTATGTTTAGGTTTCACTCTGTTCTCTGCTATATAGATAGATGAATTTGCAACTCTAAAGCCAACATGGTTGGTAGTGGCTCTATGAAACTTGACAAAATAAAGGAGGTCTCAGTTTTGTCTCTATGGATTGTTTCCTCTTTAAGTAGCCCTAGGCAATGACTGTGGAAAAGCACTTCCATTGAAAGGGGTGCCAAGCTTCCAATAAATTACGAGTTTCCGAAATACCAGCAAATATTTCTTCACCCAATGTTGATGATACGTGGTGGTAATGACAAGTACACAAATCCCACTTGGCTCACCATATTTTGTTCTCTTTAGGTTGAAACGTTCGTTTACAGTAGCAGTTTTTATTTTTAGGTTTTAGTCTCTTCTCTCCTATATAGATAGATGAATTTGGAACTCTAAATCCAACATGGTTTGTAGTATTTCTTTGAAAGTTGACAAAATAAAGGAGTTCTCAGTTTTGTCTCTATGGTTTGTTTCCTCTTCAAGTAGCCCTAGGCAGAGACTGTGGAAAAGCACTTTCATTGAGAGGGTTGCCAAGCTTCTAAGAAATAACGAGTTTCCGAAATACCAGCAAATATTTTTTCACCAAATGTTGATGATACTTGGTGGTTATGATCAGTACACAAATCCCACTTGGCTCACCAAATTTTGTTCTTCTGGGTTGAATCGTTCGTCTACAGTAGCAGTTTTTATATTTAGGTTTCACTCTGTTCTCTCCTATATAGATAGATGAATTTGGAATTCAAAATCCAACATGGTGTGTAATAGCTCTTTGAAACTTGACACAATAAAGGAGTTCTCAGTTTTGTCTGTATTTTTTGTTTCCTCTTCAAGTAGCCCTAGGCACAGACTGTGGAAAAGCACTTTCATTGAGAGGGGTTGCCAAGCTTCTAAGAAATAAGGAGTTTCCGAAATACCAGGAAATATTTTTTCACCCAATCTTGATGATACTTGGTGGTAATGACAAGTACACAAATCCCACTTGGCTCACCAAATTTTGTTATTCTTGGTTAAAGCGTTCGTCTACAGTAGCAGTATTTATTTTTAGGTTTCACTCTGTTTTCTCCTATATAAATAGATGAATTTGGAACTCTAAATCCAACATGGTTTGTAGTATCTCTTTGAAACTTGTCAAAATAAAGAGTTCACAGTTTTGTCTCTATGGTTTGTTTCCCTTCAAGTAGCCCTAGGCAAAGACTGTGGAAAAGCACTTTCATTGAGAGGGGTTGAAAAGCTTCTAAGAAATAACGAGTTTCTGAAATACCAGCAAATATTTTTTCACCCAATCTTGATGATACTTGGTGGTGATGATCGGTCCACAAATCCCACTTGGCTCACCAATTTTTGTATTTCTAGATTGAAGCGTTCGTCACAGTAGCAGTTTTTGTGTTTAGGTTTCACTCTGTTCTCTGCTATATAGATAGATGAATTTGGAACTCTAAATCGAGTATGGTTTGCAGTAGCTCTTTGAAACTTGACAAAATAAAGTAGTTCTCAGTTTTGTCTCTATGTTTTGTTTTCTTTTCAAGTAGTCCCAGGCACAGACTGTGGGAAAGCACTTTCATTGAGAGGGGTTGCCAAGCTTCTAAGAAATAACGAGTTTCCGAAATACCTGCAAATTTTTTTCCCCCGAATCTTGATGATACTTGGTGGTGATGATCGGTACACAAATCCCACTTGGGTCACCAAATTTTTTTCTTCTAGGTTGAAGCGTTCGTCTACAGTAGCAGTTTTTATGTTTAGGTTTCACTCTGTTCTCTGCTATATAGATAGATGAATTTGCAACTCTAAATCCAACATGGTTGGTAGTGGCTCTATGAAACTTGACAAAATAAAGGAGGTCTCAGTTTTGTCTCTATGGATTGTTTCCTCTTTAAGTAGCCCTAGGCAATGACTGTGGAAAAGCACTTCCATTGAAAGGGGTGCCAAGCTTCCAATAAATTACGAGTTTCCGAAATACCAGCAAATATTTCTTCACCCAATGTTGATGATACGTGGTGGTAATGACAAGTACACAAATCCCACTTGGCTCACCATATTTTGTTCTCTTTAGGTTGAAGCGTTCGTTTACAGTAGCAGTTTTTATTTTTAGGTTTTAGTCTCTTCTCTCCTATATAGATAGATGAATTTGGAACTCTAAATCCAACATGGTTTGTAGTAGCTCTTTGAAAGTTGACAAAATAAAGGAGTTCTCAGTTTTGTCTCTATGGTTTGTTTCCTCTTCAAGTAGCCCTAGGCAGAGACTGTGGAAAAGCACTTTCATTGAGAGGGTTGCCAAGCTTCTAAGAAAAAACGAGTTTCCGAAATACCAGCAAATATTTTTTCACCCAATGTTGATGATACTTGGTGGTAATGACAAGTACACAAATCCCACTTGGCTCAACAAATTTTGTTCTTCTTGGTTGAAGCGTTCGTCTACAGTAGCAGTTTTTATTTTTAGGTTTCACTCTGTTTTCTCCTATATAGATAGATGAATTTGGAACTCTAAATCCAACATGGTTTGTAGTAGCTCTTTGAAACTTGACAAAATAAAGGAGTTCTCAGTTTTGTCTATATGGATTGTTTCTTCTTCAAGTAGTCCTAGGCACAGACTGTGGAAAAGGACTTTCATTGAGAGGGGTTGCCAAGCTTCTAAGAAATAACGAGTTTCCGAAATACCAGCAAATATTTTTTCACCGAAACTTGATGATACTTGGTGGTAAAGATCAGTACACAAATCCCACTTGGCTTACCAAATTTTGTTCTTCTAGGTTGAAGCGTTCGTTTACAGAAGCAGTTTTTATTTTTAGGTTTCACTCTGTTCTCTCCGATATAGATAGATGAATTTGGAACTCTAAATCCAACATGGTTTGTAGTAGCTCTTTGAAACTTGACAAAATAAAGGAGTTCTCAGTTTTGTCTATATGGATTGTTTCCTCTTCAAGTAGCCCTATGCACTGACTCTGGAAAAGCACTTTCATTGAGAGGGTTTGCCAAGCTTCTAAGAAATAACGAGTTTCCGAAATACCTGCAAATTTTTTTCCCCCGAATCTTGATGATACTTCGTGGTGATGATCGGTACACAAATCCCACTTGGGTCACCAAATTTTTTTCTTCTAGGTTGAAGCGTTCGTGTACAGTAGCAGTTTTTATGTTTAGGTTTCACTCTGTTCTCTGCTATATAGATAGATGAATTTGCAACTCTAAATCCAACATGGTTGGTAGTGGCTCTATGAAACTTGACAAAATAAAGGAGGTCTCAGTTTTGTCTCTATGGATTGTTTCCTCTTTAAGTAGCCCTAGGCAATGACTGTGGAAAAGCACTTCCATTGAAAGGGGTGCCAAGCTTCCAATAAATTACGAGTTTCCGAAATACCAGCAAATATTTCTTCACCCAATGTTGATGATACGTGGTGGTAATGACAAGTACACAAATCCCACTTGGCTCACCAAATTTTGTTCTTCTTGGTTAAAGCGTTCGTCTGCAGTAGCAGTATTTATTTTTAGGTTTCACTCTGTTTTCTCCTATATAGATAGATGAATTTGGAACTCTAAATCCAACATGGTTTGTAGTATCTCTTTGAAACTTGTCAAAATAAAAGAGTTCACAGTTTTGTCTCTATGGTTTGTTTCCCCTTCAAGTAGCCCTAGGCAAAGACTGTGGAAAAGCACTTTCATTGAGAGGGGTTGAAAAGCTTCTAAGAAATAACGAGTTTCTGAAATACCAGCAAATATTTTTTCACCCAATCTTGATGATACTTGGTGGTGATGATCGGTCCACAAATCCCACTTGGCTCACCAATTTTTGTATTTCTAGATTGAAGCGTTCGTCACAGTAGCAGTTTTTGTTTTTAGGTTTCACTCTGTTCTCTGCTATATAGATAGATGAATTTGGAACTCTAAATCGAGTATGGTTTGCAGTAGCTCTTTGAAACTTGACAAAATAAAGTAGTTCTCAGTTTTGTCTCTATGTTTTGTTTTATTTTCAAGTAGTCCCAGGCACAGACTGTGGGAAAGCACTTTCATTGAGAGGGGTTGCCAAGCTTCTAAGAAATAACGAGTTTCCGAAATACCTGCAAATTTTTTTGCCCCGAATCTTGATGATACTTGGTGGTGATGATCGGTACACAAATCCCACTTGGGTCACCAAGTTTTTTTCTTCTAGGTTGAAGCGTTCGTCTACAGTAGCAGTTTTTATGTTTAGGTTTCACTCTTTTCTCTGCTATATAGATAGATGAATTTGCAACTCTAAATCCAACATGGTTGGTAGTGGCTCTATGAAACTTGACAAAATAAAGGAGGTCTCAGTTTTGTCTCTATGGATTGTTTCCTCTTTAAGTAGCCCTAGGCAATGACTGTGGAAAAGCACTTCCATTGAAAGGGGTGCCAAGCTTCCAATAAATTACGAGTTTCCGAAATACCAGCAAATATTTCTTCACCCAATGTTGATGATACGTGGTGGTAATGACAAGTACACAAATCCCACTTGGCTCACCATATTTTGTTCTCTTTAGGTTGAAACGTTCGTTTACAGTAGCAGTTTTTATTTTTAGGTTTTAGTCTCTTCTCTCCTATATAGATAGATGAATTTGGAACTCTAAATCCAACATGGTTTGTAGTAGCTCTTTGAAAATTGACAAAATAAAGGAGTTCTCAGTTTTGTCTATATGGATTGTTTCCTCTTCAAGTAGCCCTATGCACTCACTGTGGAAAACCACTTTCATTGAGAGGGGTTGCCAAGCTTCTAAGAAATAACGAGTTTCCGATATACCAGCAAATATTTTTCCCCCGAATCTTGATGATACTTTGTGGCAATGATCAGTACACAAATCCAACTTGGCTTACCAAATTTTGTTCTTCTAGGTTGAAGCGTTCGTCTACAGTAGCAGTTTTTATGTTTAGGTTTCACTCTGTTCTCTGCTATATAGATAGATGAATTTGGAACTCTAAATCCAACATGTTTTGTAGTGGCTCTTTGAAACTTGACAAAATAAAGGAGGTCTCAGTTTTGTCTATATGGATTGTTTCCTCTTTAAGTAGCCCTAGGCAATGACTGTGGAAAAGCACTTCCATTGAAAGGGGTTGCCAAGCTTTCAATAAATTACGAGTTTCCGAAATACCAGCAAATATTTCTTCACCCAATGTTGATGATCCGTGGTGGTAATGACAAGCCACTTGGCTCACCAAATTTTGTTCTCTTTAGGTTGAAGCGTTCGTTTACAGTAGCAGTTTTTATTTTTAGGTTTTAGTCTCTTCTCTCATATATAGATAGATGAATTTGGAACTCTAAATCCAACATTGTTTGTAGTAGCTCTTTGAAACTTGACAATATAAAGGAGTTCTCAGTTTTGTCTCTACGATTTGTTTCCGCTTCATGTAGCCCTAAGTAGAGACTGTGGATAAGCACTTTCATTGAAAGGGGTTGCCAAGCTTCCAATAAATTACGAGTTTCCGAAATAAAAGCAAATATTTTTTCACAAAATGTTGATGATACGTGGTGGTAATGACAAGTACACAAATCCCACTTGGATCAACAAATTTTGTTCTTCTAGGTTGCAGCGTTCATTGACAGTAGCAGTTTTTATTTTTAGGTTTCACTCTGTTCTCTCCTATATAGATAGATGAATTTGGAAATCTAAATCCAACATGGTTTGTAGTAGCTCTTTGAAAGTTGACAAAATAAAGGAGTTCTCAGTTTTGTCTCTATGATTTGTTTCCTCTTCCAGTAGCCCTAGGCACAGACTGTGGAAAAGCACTTTCATTGAGAGGGGTTGCCAAGTTTCTAAGAAATAACGAGTTTCCGAAATATCAGCAGATATTTTTTCACCCGATGTTGATGATACTTGTTGGTAATGATCTGTACACAATTCCAACTTGGCTCACCAAATTTTCTTCTTCTACTTTGAAGCGTTCGTCTACAGTAGCAATTTTAATATTTAGGTTTCACTCTGTTCTCTCCTATATAGATAGATGAATTTGGAACTCTAAATCCAACATGGTGTGTATTAGCTCTTTGAAACTTGACAAAATAAAGGAGTTCTCAGTTTTGTCTCTATGATTTGTTTCCGCTTCATGTAGCCCTAAGCAGAGACTGTGGAAAAGCACCTTCATTGAGAGGGGTTGCCAAACTTCTAAGAAATTACGAGTTTCCGAAATAGCAGCAAGTATTTTTTCACCCAATATTGATGATACGTGGTGGTAATGACAAGTCCACAAATCCCACTTGGCTCACCAAATTTTCTTCTTCTAGGTTGAAGCGTTCGTTTACAGTAGCAGTTTTTATTTTTAGGTTTCACTCTGTTCTCTCTTATATAGATAGATGCATTTGGAACTCTGAATCCAACTAGGTTTGCAGTAGCTCTTTGAAAGTTGACAAAATAAAGGAGTTCTCAGTTTTGTCTCTATGGTTTGTTTCCTCTTCAAGTAGCCCTAGGCACATACTGTGAAAAAGCACTTTCATTGAGAGGGATTGCCAGGCTTCTAAGAAATAACGAGTTTCCGAAATACCGGCAAATATTTTTTCACCCAATGTTGATGATACTTGGTGGTAATGATCAGTACACAAATCCCACTTGGCTCACCAAATTTTGTTCTTCAGGGTTGAAGCGTTCTTCTACAGTAGCAGTTTTTATATTTAGGTTTCACTCTGTTCTCTCCTATATAGATAGGTGAATTTGGAACTCTAAATCCAACATGGTGTGTAATAGCTCTTTGAAACTTGACAAAGTAAAAGAGTTCTCAGTTTTGTCTTCATGGTTTGTTTCCTTTTCAAGTCGCCCTAGGCACAGACTGTGGAATGGTACTTTCATTGAGAGGGGTTGCCAAGGTTTTAAGAAATAATGAGTTTCGGAAATACCAGCATATATTTTTTCACCCAATGTTGATGATAATTGGGGGTAATGACAAGTACACAAATCCCACTTGGCTCACCAAATTTTGTTCTCCTAGGTTGAAGCGTTCGTATTCAGTAGCAGTTTTTATTTTAAGGATTTACTCTGTTCTCTCCTATATAGATAGATGAATTTGGAACTCTAAATCCAACATGGTTTGTAGTAGCTCTTTGAAACTTGACAAAATAAAGGAGTTCTCAGATTTGTCTCTATGATTTTTTTCCACTTCATGTAGCCCTAAGCAGAGACTGTGGAAAAGCACTTTCATTGAAAGGGGTTGCCAAGCTTCCAAGAAATTACCAGTTTTCGAAATACAAGCAAATATTTTTTCACCCAATGTTGATGATGCGTGGTGGTAATGACAAGTACACAAATCCCACTTGGCTTACTAAATAGTGTTCTTCTAGGTTGCAGTGTTCGTTTACAGTAGCAGTTTTTATTTTTAGGTTTCACTCTGTTCCCTCCTATAAAGATAGATGAATTTGGAACTCTAAATCCAACATGGTTTGTAGTAGCTCTTTGAAAGTTGACAAAATAAAGGAGTTCCCAGTTTTGTCTCTATGGTTTGTTTCCTCTTCATGTATCCCTAGGCACAGACTGTGGAAAAGCACTTTCATTGAGAGGGGTTGCCAAGCTTCTAAGAAATAACGAGTTTCCGAAATACCAGCAAATATTTTTTCACCAAATCTTGATGATACTAGGTTGTAATGATCAGTACACAAATCCCACTTGGCTCACCAAATTTTGTTCTTCTAGGTTGAAGCGTTCATCTACAGTAGCAATTTTTATATTTAGGTTTCACTCTGTTCTCTAATATATAGATAAATGAATTTGTAACTCTAAATCCAACATGGTTTGTAGTAGCTATTTGAATCTTGACAAAATAAATGAGTTCTCAGTTTTGTCTCTGTGGTTTGTTTCCTCTTCAAGTAGCCCTAGGCACAGACTGTGGAAAAGCACTTTCATGGAGAGCGGTTGCCAAGCTTCTAAGAAATAACGAGTTTCCGAAATACGAGCAAATATTTTTTCACCCAATCTTGATGATACTTGGTGGTAATCATCAGTACACAAATCCCACTTGGCTCACTAAATTTTGTTCTTCTAGTTTGAAGCATTCGTTTACAGTAGCAGTTTTTATTTTTAGATTTCACTCTGTTCTCTCCAATATAGATAGATAAATTTGGAACTCTAAATCCAACATGGTTTGTAGTAGCTCTTTGAAACTTGACAAAATAAAGAAGGTCTCAGTTTTGTCTCTATGGATTGTTTCCTCTTTAAGTAGCCCTAGGCAATGACTTTGGAAAAGCACTTTCATTGAGAGGGGTTGCAAAGCTTCCAAAATATTACGAGTTTCCGAAATACCAGCAAATATTTTTTTCACCCAATGTTGATGATACTTGGTGGTAATGATCAGTACACAAATCCCACTTGGCTCACCAAATTTTTTCTTCTAGTTTGAAGCGTTCGTCTACAGTAGCAGTTTTTATGTTTAGGTTTCACTCTGTTCTCTGCTATATAGATAGATGAATTTGGAACTCTAAATCCAACATGGTTTCTAGTGGCTCTTTGAAACTTGACAAAATAAAGGAGTTCTCAGTTTTGTCTGTATGGTTTGTTTCCTCTTCAAGTAGCCCTAGGCACAGACTGTGGAAAAGCACTTTCATTGAGAGGGGTTGCCAAGCTTCTAAGAAATAACGAGTTTCCGAAATACCAGGAAATATTTTTTCACCCAATCTTGATGATACTTGGTGTTTACGATCGGTACACAAATCCCACTTGACTCACCAAATTTTGTTCTTCTATGTTGAAGCGTTCGTTTTCAGGAGCAGTTTTTATTTTTAGGTTTCACTCTGTTCTCTCCTAAATAGATAGATGAATTTGGAACTCTAAGTCCAACATGGTTTGTAGTAGCTATTTGAAACTTGACAAAATAATAGAGTTCTCAGTTTTGTCTCTATGGTTTGCTTCATCTTCAAGTAGCCCTAGGCACAGTCTGTGGAAAAGCACTTTCATTGAGAGCGGTTGCCAAGCTTCTAAGAAAGAACGAGTTTCCGAAATACCAGCAAATATTTTTTCACCCAATCTTGATGATACTTGGTGGTAATGATCAGTACACAAATCCCACTTTTCTTACTAAAATGAGTTCTTCTAGGTTGAAGCGTTCGTCTATAGTAGCAGTTTTTATATTTAGGTTTCTCTCTCTTCTCTCCTATGTAGATAGAAGAATTTGGAACTCTAAATCCAACATGGTTTGTAGTAGCTCTTTGAAACTTGACAAAATAAAGGAGTTATCAGTTGTGTCTCTATGGTTTGTTTACTCTTCAAGTAGCCCTAGGCACAGACTGTGGAAAAGCACTTTCATTGAGAGGTGTTGCCAAGCTTCTAAGAAATAACGAGTTTCTGAAATACCAGCAAATATTTTTTCACCCAACGTTGATGATACTTGGTGGTAATGATCAGTACACGATTCCCAATTGGCTCACCAAATTTTGTTCTTCTATGTTGAAGCGTTCGTCTACAGTAGCAGTTTTTATATTTAGGTTTCACTCTGTTCTCTCCTACATAGATAGATGAATTTGGAACTCTAAATCCAACATGGTGTGTAATAGCTCTTTGAAACTTAACAAAGTAAAGGAGTTCTCAGTTTTGTCTCTATGATTTGTTTCCTCTTCATGTAGCCCTGGGCACAGACTGTGGAAAAGCACATTCATTGAGAGTGGTTTCCAAGCTTCTAAGAAATAACGAGTTTTTGAAATACCAGCAAATATTTTTTCACCCAATCTTGATGATACCTGGTGGTAATGATGGGTACACAAATCCCACTTGTCTCACCAAATTTTGTTCTTCTAAGTTGAAGTGTTCGTTTACAGTAGCAGTTTATATTTTTAGGTTCCCTCAGTTCTCTCCTATATAGATACATGAATTTTGATCTCAAAACCAACAAAGTTTGTAGTAGCTCTTTGAAACGTCACAAAATAAAGGAATTCTGAGTTTTGTCTCTATGATTTGTTTCCGCTTCATGTAGCCCTAGGCACAGACTGTGGAAAAGCACTTTCATTGAGAGGGGTTGCCAAGCTTCTAAGAAATAAGGAGTTTCCATAATACCAGCAAATATTTATTCACCCAATGTCGATGATACTTGGTGGTAATCATCTGTACACAAATCCCACTTGGCTCACCAAATTTTGTTCTTCTACTTTGAGGCGTTCCTCTACAGTTACAATTTTAATATTTAGGTTTCACTCTGTTCTCTCCTATATAGATAGATGAATTTGGAACTCCAAATCCAACATGGTTTGCAGTAGCTCTTTGAAACTTGACAAAATAAAGGAGTTCTCAGTTTTGTCTCTATGGTTTGTTTCCTCTTCAATTACCCCTAGGCACAGACTGTGGAAAAGCACTTTCATTGAGAGGGTTTGCCAAGCTTCTATGAAAGAACGAGTTTCCGAAATACCAGCAAATATTTTTTCACCCAATCTTGATGATACTTGGTGGTAATGATCAGTACACATCCCACTTGGCTCACTAAATTGAGTTCTTCCAGATTGAAGCGTTCGTCTACAGTAGCAGTTTTTATATTTAGGTTTCTCTCTGTTCTCTTCTATATAGATAGATGAATTTGGATCTCTAAATCCAACATGGTTTGTAGTAGCGCTTTGAAACTTTACAAAATAATGAAGTTCTCAGTTTTGTCTCTATGGTTTGTTTCCTCTTCAAGTAGCCCTAGGCACAGACTGTGGAAAAGCACTTTCATTGAGAGGGGTTGCCAAGCTTCTAAAAAATAACAAGTTTCCGAAATACCAGCAAATATTTTTTCACCCAATGTTGATGATACTTGGTGGTAATGATCAGTACACAAATCCCACTTGGCTCACCAAATTTTGTTCTTCTATGTTGAAGCGTTCGTCTACAGTAGCAGTTTTTATATTTAGGTTTCACTCTGTTCTCTCCTATATAGATAGATGAATTTGGAACTCTAAATCCAACATGGTGTGTAATAGCTCTTTGAAACTTGACAAAGTAAAGGAATTCTCAGTTGTGACTCTATGATTTGTTTCCTCTTCATGTAGCCCTGGGCACAGACTGTGGAAAAGCACTTTCATTGAGAGTGGTTTCCAAGCTTCTAAGAAATAACGAGTTTTTGAAATACCAGCAAATATTTTTTCACCCAATCTTGATGATACCTGGTGGTAATGATGGGTACACAAATCCCACTTGTCTCACCAAATTTTGTTCTTCTAAGTTGAAGTGTTCGTTTACAGTAGCAGTTTATATTTTTAGGTTCCCTCAGTTCTCTCCTATATAGATACTTGAATTTGGATCTCAAATCCAACAAGGTTTGTAGTAGCTCTTTGAAACGTCACAAAATAAAGGAATTCTGAGTTTTGTCTCTATGATTTGTTTCCGCTTCATGTAGCCCTAGGCACAGACTTTGGAAAAGCACTTTCATTGAGAGGGGTTGCCAAGCTTCTAAGAAATAAGGAGTTTCCATAATACCAGCAAATATTTATTCACCCAATGTCGATGATACTTGGTGGTAATCATCTGTACACAAATCCCACTTTGCTCACCAAATTTTGTTCTTCTACTTTGAAGCGTTCTTCTACAGTTACAATTTTAATATTTAGGTTTCACTCTGTTCTCTCCTATATAGATAGATGAATTTGGAACTCCAAATCCAACATGGTTTGCAGTAGCTCTTTGAAACTTGACAAAATAAAGGAGTTCTCAGTTTTGTCTCTATGGTTTGTTTCCTCTTCAAGTACTCCTAGGCACAGACTGTGGAAAAGCACTTTCATTGAGAGGGTTTGCCAAGCTTCTATGAAAGAACGAGTTTCCGAAATACCAGCAAATATTTTTTCACCCAATCTTGATGATACTTGGTGGTAATGATCAGTACACAAATCCCACTTGGCTCACTAAATTGAATTCTTCCAGATTGAAGCGTTCGTCTACAGTAGCAGTTTTTATATTTAGGTTTCTCTCTGTTCTCTTCTATATACATAGATGAATTTGGATCTCTAAATCCAACATGGTTTGTAGTAGCGCTTTGAAACTTTACAAAATAATGAAGTTCTCAGTTTTGTCTCTATGTTTTGTTTCCTCTTCAAGTAGCCCTAGGCACAGACTGTGGAAAAGCACTTTCATTGAGAGGGGTTGCCAAGCTTCTAAAAAATAACAAGTTTCCGAAATACCAGCAAATATTTTTTCACCCAATGTTGATGATACTTGGTGGTAATGATCAGTACACAAATCCCACTTGGCTCACCAAATTTTGTTCTTCTATGTTGAAGCGTTCGTCTACAGTAGCAGTTTTTATATTTAGGTTTCACTCTGTTCTCTCCTACATAGATAGATGAATTTGGAACTCTAAATCCAACATGGTGTGTAATAGCTCTTTGAAACTTGACAAAGTAAAGGAATTCTCAGTTGTGACTCTATGATTTGTTTCCTCTTCATGTAGCCCTGGGCACAGACTGTGGAAAAGCACTTTCATTGAGAGTGGTTTCCAAGCTTCTAAGAAATAACGAGTTTTTGAAATACCAGCAAATATTTTTTCACCCAATCTTGATGATACCTGGTGGTAATGATGGGTACACAAATCCCACTTGTCTCACCAAATTTTGTTCTTCTAAGTTGAAGTGTTCGTTTACAGTAGCAGTTTATATTTTTAGGTTCCCTCAGTTCTCTCCTATATAGATACTTGAATTTGGATCTCAAATCCAACAAGGTTTGTAGTAGCTCTTTGAAACGTCACAAAATAAAGGAATTCTGAGTTTTGTCTCTATGATTTGTTTCCGCTTCATGTAGCCCTAGGCACAGACTTTGGAAAAGCACTTTCATGGAGAGGGGTTGCCAAGCTTCTAAGAAATAAGGAGTTTCCATAATACCAGCAAATATTTATTCACCCAATGTCGATGATACTTGGTGGTAATCATCTGTACACAAATCCCACTTTGCTCACCAAATTTTGTTCTTCTACTTTGAAGCGTTCTTCTACAGTTACAATTTTAATATTTAGGTTTCACTCTGTTCTCTCCTATATAGATAGATGAATTTGGAACTCCAAATCCAACATGGTTTGCAGTAGCTCTTTGAAACTTGACAAAATAAAGGAGTTCTCAGTTTTGTCTCTATGGTTTGTTTCCTCTTCAAGTACTCCTAGGCACAGACTGTGGAAAAGCACTTTCATTGAGAGGGTTTGCCAAGCTTCTATGAAAGAACGAGTTTCCGAAATACCAGCAAATATTTTTTCACCCAATCTTGATGATACTTGGTGGTAATGATCAGTACACAAATCCCACTTGGCTCACTAAATTGAATTCTTCCAGATTGAAGCGTTCGTCTACAGTAGCAGTTTTTATATTTAGGTTTCTCTCTGTTCTCTTCTATATACATAGATGAATTTGGATCTCTAAATCCAACATGGTTTGTAGTAGCGCTTTGAAAACTTTACAAAATAATGAAGTTCTCAGTTTTGTCTCTATGTTTTGTTTCCTCTTCAAGTAGCCCTAGGCACAGACTGTGGAAAAGCACTTTCATTGAGAGGGGTTGCCAAGCTTCTAAAAAATAACAAGTTTCCGAAATACCAGCAAATATTTTTTCACCCAATGTTGATGATACTTGGTGGTAATGATCAGTACACAAATCCCACTTGGCTCACCAAATTTTGTTCTTCTATGTTGAAGCGTTCGTCTACAGTAGCAGTTTTTATATTTAGGTTTCACTCTGTTCTCTCCTACATAGATAGATGAATTTGGAACTCTAAATCCAACATGGTGTGTAATAGCTCTTTGAAACTTAACAAAGTAAAGGAGTTCTCAGTTTTGTCTCTATGATTTGTTTCCTCTTCATGTAGCCCTGGGCACAGACTGTGGAAAAGCACTTTCATTGAGAGTGGTTTCCAAGCTTCTAAGAAATAACGAGTTTTTGAAATACCAGCAAATATTTTTTCACCCAATGTTGATGATACCTGGTGGTCATGATGGGTACACAAATCCCACTTGTCTCACCAAATTTTGTTCTACTAAGTTGAAGTGTTCGTTTACAGTAGCAGTTTATATTTTTATGTTCCCTCAGTTCTCTCCTATATAGATACATGAATTTGGAACTCAAATCCAACAAGGTTTGTAGTAGCTCTTTGAAACGTCACAAAATAAAGGAATTCTGAGTTTTGTCTCTATGATTTGTTTCCACTTCATGTAGCCCTAGGCACAGACTGTGGAAAAGCATTTTCATTGAGAGGGGTTGCCAAGCTTCTAAGAAATAAGGAGTTTCCATAATACCAGCAAATATTTATGCACCCAATGTCGATGATACTTGGTGGTAATCATCTGTACACAAATCCCACTTGGTTCACCAAATTTTGTTCTTCTACTTTGAAGCGTTCCTCTACAGTTACAATTTTAATATTTAGGTTTCACTCTGTTCTCTCCTATATAGATAGATGAATTTGGAACTCCAAATCCAACATGGTTTGCAGTAGCTCTTTGAAACTTGACAAAATAAAAGAGTTCTCAGTTTTGTCTCTATGATTTGTTTCCGCTTCATGTAGCCCTAAGCAGTGACTGTGGAAAAGCACTTTCATTGAAAGGGGTTGCCATGCTTCCAAGAAATTACGAGTTTCTGAAATAGCAGCATATATTTTTTCACCCAATGTTGATGATACGTGGTGGTAATGACAAGTACACAAATCCCACTTGGCTCATCAAATTTTGTTCTTCTAGGTTGAAGCGTTCGTCTACAGTAGGAGTTTTTATTTTTAGGGTTCACTCTGTTCTCTCCTATAGAGATAGATGAATTTGGAACTCTAACTCCAACATGGTTTGTAGTAGCTCTTTGAAACTTGACAAAATAAAGAAGTTCTCAGTTTTGTCTCTATGGTTTGTTTCCTCTTAAGGTAGCCCTAGGCACAGACTGTGGAAAAGCACTTTCATTGAGAGCGGTTGCCAAGCTTCCAAGAAATTACGAGTTTCCAAAATAGCAGCAAATATTTTTTCACCCAATGTTGATGATACGTGGTGGTAATGACAAGTACACAAATCCCACTTGGCTCACAAAATTTTGTTCTTCTAGGTTGAAGCGTTCGTTTACACTAGCAGTTTTCATTTTTAGGTTTCACTCTGTTCTCTCCCATATAGATAGATGAATTTGGAACACTAAATCCAACATGGTTTGTAGTAGCTCTTTGAAACTTGACAAAATAAACTAATTCAGTTAAGTCTCTATGGATTGTTTCCTCTTCAAGTAGCCCTAGGCACAGAGTATAAAAAAGCACTTTCATTGAGAGTGGTTGCAAATCTTCTAAGAAATAACGAGTTTCCGAAATACCAGCAAATATTTTTTCACCCAATCTTCATGATACTAGGTGGTAATGATCAGTACACAAATCCTACTTGGCTCCCCAAATTTTGTTCTTCTAGGTTGAAGCGTTCGTCTACAGTAGCAGTTTTTATATTTCGGTTTCACTCTGTTCTCTCCTATATAGATAGATGAATTTGGAACCCTAAATCCAACATGGTTTGTAGTAGCTCTTTGAAACTTGACAAAATAATGGAGTTTCCAGTTTTGTCTCTATGGTTTGTTTCCTCTTCAAGTAGCCCTAGGCACAGACTGTGGAAAAGCACTTTCATTGAGAGGGGTTGCCAAGCTTCTAAGAAATAACGAGTTTCGGAAATACCAGCAAATATTTTTTCACCCAATCTTGATGATACTTGGTGATAATGATCAGTACTCAAATCCCACTTGGCTCAAAATATTTTCATCTTCTAGGTTGAAGCGTTCGTTTACAGTAGCAGTTGTTATTTTTAGGTTTCCCTCTGTTCTCTCCTATAAAGATAGATGATTTTGGAACTCTAAATTCAACATGGTGTGTAACAGCTCTTTGAAACTTGACAAAATAAACGAGTTCTCAGTTTTGTCTCTATGATTTGATTCCGCTTCTTGTAGCCCTAAGCAGAAACTGTGGGAAAGCACTTTCATTGAAAGGGGTTGCCAAGCTTCCAAGAAATTATGAGTTTCCGAAATAGCAGCAAATATTTTTTTACCAAATATTGATGATACGTGGTGGTAATGACAAGTACACAAATACCACTTGGCTCACCAAATTTTGTTCTTCTAGGTTGAAGCATTCCTTTACAGTAGCAGTTTTTATTTTTAGGTTTCACTCTCTTCTCTCCAATATAGATAGATGAATTTGGAATTCTAAATCCTACATGGTTTGTAGTAGCTCTTTGAAGCTTGACAAAATAAGGAAGTTCACAGTTTTGTCTCTATGGTTTGTTTCCTCTTCAAGTAGCCCTAGGCACAGACTGTGGAAAAGCACTTTCATTGAGAGGGGTTGCCAGGCTTCTAAGAAATAACGAGTTTCCGAAATACCAGCAAATTTTTTTTCACCCAATCTTGATGTTACTTGGTGGTAATGATCAGTACACAAATCCCACTTGGATCACCAAATTTTGTTCTTCTAGGTTGAAGCGTTCATCTACAGTAGCAGTATTTATATTTAGGTTTCACTCTGTTCTCTCCTATATAGATAGATAAATTTGGAACGCTAAATCCAACATGGTTTGTAGTAGGTCTTTGAAACTTGACAAAATAAAGAAGTTCTTAATTTTGTCTCTATGGTTTGTTTGGTCTTCAAGTAGCCCTAGGAACAAACTGTGGAAAAGCACTTTCATTGAGAGGGGTTGCCAAGCTTCTAAGAAATAACGAGTTTCCGAAATAGCAGCAAACATTTTTTCACCCAATCTTGATGATACTTTGTGGTAATGATCAGTACTCAAATCCCACTTGGCTCAACAAATTTTCATCTTCTAGGTTGAGGCGTTCGTTTACAGTAGCAGTTTTAATTTTTAGGGTTTCCTCTGTTCTCTCCTATATAGATAGATGAATTTGGAACTCTAAATCCAACAAGGTTTGTAGTAGCTCTTTGAAACTTGACAAAATAAAGGAGTTGTCAGTTTTGTCTCTATGGTTTGTTTTCTCTTCAAGTATCCCTAGGCACAGACTGTGGAAAAGCACTTTCATTGATAGGGGTTGCCAAGCTTCTAAGAAATAACGAGTTTGCGAAATACCAGCAAATATTTTTTCACCCAATCTTGATGATACTAGGTGGTAATGATCAGTGCACAAATCCTACTTGGCTCCCCAAATTTTGTTCTTCTAGGTTGAAGCGTTCGTCTACAGTAGCAGTTTTTATATTTAGGTTTCACTCTGTTCTCTCCTATATAGAAAGATGAATTTGGAACCCTAAATCCAACATGGTTTGTAGTAGCTCTTTGAAACTTGACAAAATAATGGAGTTCCCAGTTTTGTCTCTATGGTTTGTTTCCTCTTCAAGTAGCTCTAGGCACAGACTGTGTAAAAGCACTTTCATTCAGAGGGGTTGCCAAGCTTCTAAGAAATTACGAGTTTCCCAAATACTAGCAAATATTTTTTCACCCAATCTTGATGATATTTGGAGGTAATGATCAGTACACAAGTCCCACTTGGCTCACCAAATTTTGTTTTCTAGTTTAAAGCGTTCGTCTACAGTAGCAGTTTTTATTATTAGGTTTCACTCTGTTGTCTCCTTTATAGATAGATGAATTTGGAACTATAAATCCAACATGGTTTGTAGTAGCTCTTTGAAACTTGACAAAATAAAAGCGTTCTCAATTTTGTCTCTTTGATTTTTTCCGCTTCATGTAGCCCTAAGCAGAGACTGTGCAAAAGCACTTTCATTGAAAAAGGTAGACACGCTTCCAAGATATTACGAGTTTCCGAAATACCAGCAAATATTTTTTCACCCTATGTTGATCATACGTGGTGGTAATGACAAGTACACAAATCCCAATGGCTCACCAAATTTTGTTCTTCTATGTTGAAGCGTTCTTCACAGTAGCAGTTTTAATTTCATGGATTCACTCTGTTCTCCTCAATATAGATAGATGAATTTGGAACTCTAAATCCAACATGGTTTGTAGTAGGTCTTTGAAATTGACAAAATAAAGAAGTTCTCAGATTTGTCTCTATGGTTTGTTTCCTCTTCAAGTAGCCCTAGGCACAGACTGTGGAAAAGCACTTTCATTGAGAGGGGTTGCCAGGCTTCTAAGAAATAACGAGTTTCCGAAATACCAGCAATTATTTTTTCACCCTATCTTGATGATACATGCTGGTAATGATCAGTACACAATTCCCCCTTGGATCACCCAATTTTGTTCTTCTAGGTTGAAGCGTTCGTCTACAGTAGCAGTATATATATTTAGGTTTCACTCTGTTCTCTCCTATATAGATAGATAAATTTGGAACGCTAAATCCAACATGGTTTGTAGTAGCTCTTTGAAACTTTACAAAATAAAGGAGTTCTCAGTTTTGTCTCTTTGATTTTTTCCGCTTCATGTAGACCTAAGCAGAGACTGTGTAAAAGCACTTTAATTGAAAGGGGTTGCCAAGCTTCCAAGAAATTACGAGTTTCTGAAATACCAGAAAATATTTTTTCACCCTATGTTGATCATACGTGGTGGTAATGACAAGTACACAAATCCCACTTGGCTCACCAAATTTTGTTCTTCTAGGTTGAAGCGTTCGTTTACAGTAGCAGTTTTATTTTTTAGGTTTCACTCTGTTCTGTCCTATAAGGATAGATGAATTTGGAACACTAAATCCAACATGGTTTGTAGTAGCTTTTTGAAACTTGACAAAATAAAGGAGTTCTCAGTTTTGTCTCTATGGTTTGTTTCCTCTTCAAGTAGCCCTAGGCACAGACTGTGGAAAAGCACTTTCATTGATAGGGGTTGCCAAGCTTCTAAGAATTTACGAGTTTCATAATATACTAGCAAATTTTTTTTCACCCAATCTTGATGATATTTGGAGGTAATGATCAGTACACAAGTCCCACTTGGCTCACCAAATTTTGTTTTCTAGTTTAAAGCGTTCGTCTACAGTAGCAGTTTTTATTATTAGGTTTCACTCTGTTGTCTCCTTTATAGATAGATGAATTTGGAACACTAAATCCAACATGGTTTGTAGTAGCTTTTTGAAACTTGACAAAATAATGGAGTTTCCAGTTTTGTCTCTATGGTTTGTTTCCTCTTCAAGTAGCCCTAGGCACAGACTGTGTAAAAGGACTTTCATTCAGAGGGGTTGCCAAGCTTCGAAAAAATTACGAGTTTCCCAAATACTAGCAAATATTTTTTCACCCAATCTAGATGATATTTGGAGGTAATGATCAGTACACAAGTCCCACTTGGCTCACCAAATTTTGTTTTCTAGTTTAAAGCGTTCGTCTACAGTAGCAGTTTTTATTATTAGGTTTCACTCTGTTGTCTCCTATATAGATAGATGAATTTGGAACTCTAAATCCAACATGGTTTGTAGCAGCTCTTTGAAACTTGACAAAATAAAAAAGTTCTCAGTTTTGTCTCTTTGATTTTTTCCGCTTCATGTAGCCCTAAGCAGAGACTGTGCAAAAGGACATTCATTGAAAAAGGTTGACACGCTTCCAAGATATTACGAGTTTCCGAAATACCAGCAAATATTTTTTCATCCTATGTTGATCATACGTGGTGGTAATGACAAGTACACAAATCCCAATGGCTCACCAAATTTGGTTCTTCTATGTTGAAGCGTTCTTCACAGTAGCAGTTTTAATTTCATGGATTCACTCTGTTCTCCTCAATATAGATAGATGAATTTGGAACTCTAAATCCAACATGGTTTGTAGTAGGTCTTTGAAATTGACAAAATAAAGAAGTTCTCATATTTGTCTCTATGGTTTGTTTTTTCTTCAAGTAGCCCTAGGCACAGACTGTGGAAAAGCACTTTCATTGAGTGGGGTTACCAGGCTTCTAAGAAATAACGAGTTTCCGAAATACCAGCAAATATTTTTTCACCCTATCTTGATGATACTTGCTGCTAATGATCAGTACACAAATCCCACTTGGATCACCAAATTTTGTTCTTCTAGGTTGAAGCGTTCGTCTACAGTAGCAGTATATATATTTAGGTCTCACTCTGTTCTCTCCTATATAGATAGATAAATTTGGAACGCTAAATCCAACATGGTTTGTAGTAGCTCTTTGAAACTTTACAAAATAAAGGAGTTCTCAGTTTTGTCTCTTTGATTTTTTCCGCTTCATGTAGACCTAAGCAGAGACTGTGTAAAAGCACTTTAATTGAAAGGGGTTGCCAAGCTTCCAAGAAATTACGAGTTTCTGAAATACCAGAAAATATTTTTTCACCCTATGTTGATCATACGTGGTGGTAATGACAAGTACACAAATCCCACTTGGCTCACCAAATTTTGTTCTTCTAGGTTGAAGCGTTCGTTTACAGTAGCAGTTTTATTTTTTAGGTTTCACTCTGTTCTGTCCTATAAGGATAGATGAATTTGGAACTCTAAATCCAACATGGTTTGTAGTAGCTTTTTGAAACTTGACAAAATAAAGGAGTTCTCAGTTTTGTGTCTATGGTTTGTTTCCTCTTCAAGTAGCCCTAGGCACAGACTGTGGAAAAGCACTTTGATTGAGAGGGGTTGCCAAGCTTCTAAGAAATAACGAGTTTCCGAAATATCAGAAAATATTTTTTCACCCAATCTTGATAATACTTTGTGGTAATGATCAGTACTCAAATCCCACTTGGCTCAACAAATATTCATCTTCTAGGTTGAACCGTTTGTTTACAGTAGCAGGTTTTATTTTTAGGTTTCCCTCTGTTCTCTAATATATAGATAGATGAATTTGGAACTCTAAATCCAACAAGGTTTGTAGTAGCTCTTTGAAACTTGACAAAATAGAGGAGTTGTCAGTTTTGTCTCTATGGTTTGTTTTCTCTTCAAGTAGCCCTAGGCACAGACTGTGGAAAAGCACTTTCATTGAGAGGGGTTGCCAAGCTTCAAAGAAATAACGAGTTTCCGAAATACCAGCAAATATTTTTTCACCCAATCTTCATGATACTAGGTGGTAATGATCAGTACACAAATCCTACTTGGCTCCCCAAATTTTTTTCTTCTAGGTTGAAGCGTTTGTCAACAGTAGCAGTTTTTATATTTAGGTTTCACTCTGTTCTCTCCTATATAGATAGATGAATTTGGAACTCTAAATCCAACATGGTTTGTAGTAGCGCTTTGAAACTTGAAAAAATAATGGAGTACCCAGTTTTGTCTCTATGGTTTGTTTCCTATTCAAGTAGCCCTAGGTACAGACTGTGTAAAAGCACTTTCATTGAGAAGGGTTGCCAAGCTTCTAAGAAATTACGAGTTTCCGAAATACTAGCAAATATGTTTTCACCCAATCTTGATGATATTTGGTGGTAATGATCAGTACACAAGTCCCACTTGGCTCACCAAATTTTGTTCTTGTAGTTTGAAGCGTTCGTCTACAGTAGCAGTTTTTATTATTAGGTTTCACTCTGTTCTCTCCTATATAGATAGATGAATTTGGAACTCTAAATCCAACATGGTTTGTAGTAGCTCTTTGAAACTTGACAAAATGAAGGAGTTCTCAGTTTTGTCTCTATGATTTGTTTCCGCTTCATGTAGCCCTAAGCAGATACTGTGCAAAAGCACTTTCATTGAAAGGCGTTCACAAGCTTCCAAGATATTAGGAGTTTCCGAAATACCAGCAAGTATTTTTTCACCCTATGTTGGTCATACGTGGTGGTAATGACAAGTCCACAAATCCCAGTTGGCTCACCAAATTTTCTTCTTCTAGGTTGAAGCGTTCGTTTACAGTAGCAGTTTTAATTTTTAGGTTTCACTCTGTTCTCTCCTATATAGATAGATGAATTTGGAACTCTAAATCCAACATGGTTTGTAGTTGCTCTTTGAAACTTGACAAAATAAAGGAGTTCTCAGTTTTGTCCCTATGGTTTGTTTCCTCTTCAAGTAGACCTAGGCACAGAGTGTGGAAAAGCACTTTCATTGAGAGTGGTTGCCAAGCTTCTAAGAAATAACGAGTTTCCGAAATACGAGCAAATATTTTTTCACCCAATCTCGATGATACTTGGTGGTAATGATCAGTACACAAATCCCACTTGGCTCACCAAAGTTTGTTCTTCTACGTTGACGCATTCGTCTACAGTAGCAGTTTTTATATTTAGGTTTCACTCTGTTCACTCTTATATTGATAGATGAATTTGGAACACTAAATCCAACATGGTTTGTAGTAGGTCTTTGAAACTTGAAAAAATAAACTAATTTTCAGTTAAGTCTCTATGGTTTGTTTCCTCTACAAGTAGTCCTAGGCACCGACTGTGGAAAAGCACTTTCATTGAGAGGGGTTGCCAAGCTTCTAAGAAATAACGAGTTTCCGAAATACCAGCAAATATGTTTTCACCCAATCTTGATGATACTTGGTGGTAATGATCGGTACACAAATCCCACTTGACTCACCAAATTTTGATGTTCTACGTTGAAGCCTTCGTTTACAGTAGCAGTTTATATTTTTAGGTTCCCTCTGTTCTCTCCTATATAGATAGATGAATTTTGAACTCTAAATCCAACATGGTTTGTAGTAGCTCTTTAAAACTTGACAAAATAAAGGAGTTCTCAGTTTTGTCTCTTTGATTTTTTCCGCTTCATGAAGCCCTAAGCAGAGACTGTGCAAAAGCACTTTAATTGAAAGGGGTTGCCAAGTTTCCAAGGAATTACGAGTTTCCGAAATACCAGCAAATATTTTTTCACCCTATGTTAATCATACGTGGTGGTAATGACAAGTACACAAATCCCACTTGGCTCACCAAAGTTTGTTCTTCTACGTTGAACTTTTGTCTACAGTAGCAGTTTTTATATTTAGGTTTCACTCTGTTCTCTCCTATATAGATAGATGTATTTGGAACTCTAAATCCAACATGGTTTGAAGTAGCTCTTTGAAACTTGACAAAATAATGGAGTTCTCAGTTTTTTCTCTATGGTTTGTTTCCTCTTCATGTATCCCTAGGCACAGACTGTGGAAAAGCACTTTCATTGAGAGGGGTTGCCAAGCTTCTAAGAAATAATGAGTTTCCGAAATACCAGCAAATATTTTTTCACCCAATCTTGATGATACTTGGTGGTAATGATCACTACACAAATCCCACTTGGCTCACCAAAGTTTGTTCTTCTAGGTTGAAGCGTTCGTTTACAGTAGCAGTTTTTATTTTTAGGTTTCACTCTGTTCTCTCCTATAAAGATAGATGAATTTGGAACTCTAAATCCAACATTGTGTGTAATAGCTCTTTGACTCTTGAAAAAATAAAGGAGTTCTCAGTTTTGTCTCTATGATTTGTTTCCTCTTCATGTAGCCCTAAGCACAGATTGTGGGGAAGCACTTTCATTGAAAGGGTTAGCCCAAATTCCAAAAAATTATGAGTTTCCGAAATATCAGCAAATATTTTTTCACCAAATGTTGATGATACGTGGTAGTTATGACAAGCACACAAATCCAATTTGGCTCCCCATATTTGGTTCTTCTAGGTTGAAGCGTTCGTCTACAGTAGCAGTTTTCATATTTAGTTTTCACTCTGTTCTCTCCTATATTGATAGATGAATTTGGAACTCTAAATCCAACATGGTTTGTAGTAGCTTTTTGAAACTTGACAAAATAAAGGAGTTTTCAGTTTTGTCTCTGTGGTTTGTTTCCTCTTCAAGTAGTCCTAGGCACAGACTGTGGAAAAGCACTTTCATTGAGAGGTGTTGCCAAGCTTTTAAGAAATAACGAGTTTCCGAAATACCAGCAAATATTTTTTCAACTAATCTCGATGATACTTGGTGGTAATGATCAGTGCACAAATCCCACTTGGATCACCAAGTATTCTTCTTCGAGGTTGAAGCGTTCCTTTACAGTAGCAGTTTTTATTTTTAGGTTTCACTCTGTTCTCTCCTATATAGAGAGATGAATTTGGAACACTAAATCCAACATGGTTTGTAGTATCTCTTTGAAACCTGACAAATAAACTAATTTTCAGTTAAGTCTCTATGAATTGTTTCCTCTTCAAGTAGCCCTGGGCACAGACTGTGGAAAAGCACTTTCATTGGGAGTGGTTGCCAAGCTCTAAAAATAACGAGTTTCCGAAACACCAGCTAATATTTTTTCACCCAATCTTGATGATACTTGGTGGTAATGATCGGTACACAAATCCCACTTGACTCACCAAATTTTGTTCTTCTACGTTGCAGCGTTCGTTTACAGTAGCAGTTTATATTTTTAGGTTCCCTCTGTTCTCTTCTATATAGATAGATGAATGTTGAACTCTAAATCCAACATGGTTTGTAGTAGCTCTTTGAAACTTGACAAAACAAAGGAGTTCTCAGTTTTGTCTCTGTGGTTTGTTTCCTCTTCAAGTAGTCCTAGGCACAGACTGTGGAAAAGCACTTTCATTGAGAGGGGTTGCCAAGCTTTTAAGAAATAACGAGTTTCCGAAATACCAGCAAATATTTTTTCAACCAATCTCTATGATACTTGGTGGTAATGATCAGTGCACAAATCCCACTTGGCTCACCAAATATTGTTCTTCGAGGTTGAAGCGTTTCTTTACAGTAGCAGTTTTCATTTTTAGGTTTCACTGTGTTCTCTCCTATATAGATAGATGAATTTGGAACACTAAATCCAAAATGGTTTGTAGTATCTCTTTGAAACTTGACAAAATAAACTAATTTTCAGTTAAGTCTCTATGGATTGTTTCCTCTTCAAGTAGCCCTAGGCACAGATTGTGGAAAAGCACTTTCAATGGGAGTGGTTGCCAAGCTCTAAGAAATGACGAGTTTCTGAAACACCAGCAAATATTTTTTCACCCAATCTTGATGATACTTGGTGGTAATGATCGGTACACAAATCGCACTTGACTCACCAAATTTTGTTCTTCTACGTTGAAGCGTTCGTTTACAGTAGCAGTTTATATTTTTAGGTTCCCTCTGTTCTCTTCTATATAGATAGATGAATGTTGAACTCTAAATCCAACATGGTTTGTAGTAGCTCTTTGAAACTTGACAAAATAAAGAAGTTCTCAGTTTTATCTCTTTGATTTTTTCCACTTCATGAAGCCGTAAGCAGAGACTGTGCAAAAGCACTTTAATTGAAAGGGGTTGCCAAGCTTCCAAGAAATTACGAGTTTCCGAAATACCAGCAAATATTTTTTCACCTTATGTTGATCATACGTGGTGGTAATGACAAGTACACAAATCCCACATGGCTCAACAAATTTTCATCTTCCAGGTTGAAGCGTTCGTTTACAGTAGCAGTTTTTATTTTTAGGTTTCCCTCTGTTCTCTCCTATATAGATAGATGAATTTGGAACTCTAAATCCAACATGGTTTGTAGTAGCTCTTTGAAACTTGACATTATAAAGGAGTTCTCAGTTTTGTCTCTATGGTTTGTTTTCTCTTCAAGTAGCCCTAGGCACAGACTGTGGAAAAGCACTTTGATTGAGAGGGGTTGAGAAGCTTCTAAGAAATAACGAGTTTCCGAAATACCAGCAAATATTTTTTCACCCAATCTTGATGATACTAGGTGGTAATTATCAATACACAAATCCTACTTGGCTCCCCAAATTTTGTTCTTCTAAGTTGAAGCGTTCGTCTACAGTAGCAGTTTTTATATTTAGGTTTCACTCTGTTCTCTCCTATATAGATAGATGTATTTGGAACTCTAATTCCAACATGGTTTGTAGTAGCTCTTTGCAACTTGACAAAATAATGGAATTCGCAGTTTTGTCTCTATGGTTTGTTTCCTCTTCAAGAAGCCCTAGGCACAGACTGTGTAAAAGCACTTTCATTGAGAATGGTTGCCAAGCTTCTAAGAAATAACGAGTTTCCGAAATACCGGGAAATATTTTTTCACCCAATCTTGATGATACTTTGTGGTAATGATCAGCACACAAATCCCACTTGGCTCACCAAATTTTGTTCTTCTAGGTTGAATCGTTCGTCTACAGTAGCAGTTTTTATATTTGAGTTTCCCTCTGTTCTCTCCTATACAGATAGATGAATTTGGAACTCTAAATCCAACGTGGTTTGTAGTAGCTCTTTGAAACTTGACAAAATAAAGGAGTTCTCAGTTTTGTCTCTATGGTTTGTTTCATCTTCAAGTAGCCCTAGGCAGAGACTGTGGAAAACCACTTTCATTGAGAGGGGTTGCCAAGCTTCTAAGAAATAACGAGTTTCCGAAATACCAGCAATATTTTTTCATTCCAATCCTGATGATACTTGGTGGTAATGATCAGTACACAAATCCCACTTGGCTCACCAAAATTTGTTCTTCTACGTTGACGCGTTCGTCTACAGTAGCACTTTTTATATGTAGGTATCACTCTGTACTCTCCTATATAGATAGATGAATTTGGAACTCTAAATCCAACATGATTTGTAGTAGCACTTTGAAACTTGACAAAATAAAGGAATTCTCAGGTCAGTCTCTATGATTTGGTTCCTCTTCAAGTAGCCCTAAGCAGGGACTGTGGAAAAGCACTTTCATTGAAAGGTGTTGCCAAGCTTCCAAAAAATTATGAGTTTCCGAAATACCAGCAAATATTTTTTCACCCAATCGTGATGATACATGGTGGTAATGATCAGTACACAAATCCCTCTTGGCTCACCAAATTATGTTCTTCAAGGTTTTAGCGTTCGTCTACAGCACCAGTTTTTGTATGTAGGTTTCACTGTCTTCTCTCTTATATAGATAGATGAATTTGGAACCCTAAATTCAACATCTTTTATACTAGCTATTTGAAACTTGACAAAATATAGTAGTTCTCAGTTTTGTCTTTATGGATAGTTTCCTCTTCAAGTAGCCCTAAGCAGAGACTGTGGAAAAGCACTTTCATTGAAAGGGGTTGCCAAGCTTCCAAGAAATTACGAGTTTCTGAAATATCAGCAAATATATTTTCACCCAATCGTGATGATACGTGGTGGTAATGACAAGTACACAAATCCCACTTGGCTCACCAAATTTTGTTCTTCGAGGTTGAAGCCTTCGTTTACAGTAGCGGTTTTTATTTTTAGGTTTCACTATGTTCTCTCCTATACAGATAGTTGAATTTGGAACTCTAAATCCAACGTGGTTTGTAGTAGCTCTTTGAAATTTGACAAAATAAAGGAGTTCTCAGTTTTGTCTCTATGGTTTGTTGCATCTTCAAGTAGCCCTAGGCAGAGACTGTGGAAAACCACTTTCATTGAGAGGGGTTGCCAAGCTTCTAAGAAATAACGAGTTTCCGAAATACCAGCAAATATTTTTTCACCCAATCTTGATGATACTTGGTGGTAATGATCAGTACACAAATCCCACTTAGCTCACCAAAATTTGTTCTTCTACGTTGACGTGTTCGTCTACAGTAGCACTTTTTATATGTAGGTATCACTCTGTATTCTCCTATATAGATAGATGAATTTGGAACTCTAAATCCAACATGGTTTGTAGTAGCACTTTGAAACTTGACAATATAAAGGAATTCTCAGGTCAGTCTCTGTAATTTGGTTCCTCTTCAAGTAGCCCTAAGCAGGGAATGTGGAAAAGCACTTTCATTAAAAGGTGTTGCCAAGCTTCCAAAAAATTACGAGTTTCCGAAATATCAGCAAATATTTTTTCACCCAATCGTGATGATACGTGGTGGTAATGATCAGTACACAAATCACACTTGGCTCACCACATTATGTTCTTCAAGGTTTTACCGTTCGTCTACAGCACCAGTTTATATATGTAGGTTTCACTGTCTTCTCTCTTATATAGGTCGATGAATTTGGAACCCTAAATTCAACATCTTTTATAGTAGCTCTTTGAAACTTGACAAAATATAGTAGTTCTCAGTTTTGTCTTTATGGATTGTTTCCTCTTCAAGTAGCAATAAGCAGAGACTGTGGAAAAGCACTTTCATTGAAAGGGGTTGCCAAGCTTCCAAGAAATTACGAGTTTCTGAAATATCAGCAAATGTGTTTTCACCCAATCGTGATGATACATTGTGGTAATGATCAGTACTCAAATCCCACTTGGCTCACCAAATTTTGTTCTTCTAGGTTGAAGCGTTCGTCTACAATTGCAGTTTTTATATTTAGGTTTCCCTCTCTTCTCTCGTATACAGATAGATGAATTTGGAACTCTAAATCCAACGTGGTTTGTAGTAGCTCTTTGAAACTTGACAAAATAAAGGAGTTCTCAGTTTTGTCTCTATGGTTTGTTTCATCCTCAATTAGCCCTAGGCAGAGACTGTGGAAAACCACTTTCATTGAGAGGGGTTTCCAAGCTTCTAAGAAATTACGAGTCTCCGAAATACCAGCAAATATTTTTTCATCCAATCTTGATGATACTTGGTGGTAATGATCAGTACACAAATCCCACTTGGCTCACCAAAATTTGTTCTTCTACGTTGACACGTTCGTCTACAGTAGCACTTTTTATATGTAGGTATCACTCTGTACTCTCCTATATAGATAGATGAATTTGGAACTCTAAATCCAACATGGTTTGTAGAAGCACCTTGAAACTTGACAAAATAAAGGAATTCTCAGGTCAGTCTCTATAATTTGGTTCCTCTTCAAGTAGCCCTAAGCAGAGACTGTGGAAAAGCACTTTCATTGAAAGGTGTTGCCAAGCTTCCAAAAAATTACGAGTTTCCGAAATACCAGCAAATATTTTTTCACCCAATCGTGATGATACGTGGTGGTAATGATCAGTACACAAATCCCACTTGGCTCACCACATTATGTTCTTCAAGGTTTTAGCGTTCGTCTACAGCACCAGTTTTTATATGTAGGTTTCACTGTCTTCTCTCTTATATAGATAGATGAATTTGGAACCCTAAATTCAACATCCTTTATAGTAGCTCTTTGAAACTTAAAAAAATATAGTAGTTCTCAGTTTTGTCTTATGGATTGTTTCCTCTTCAAGTAGCCCTAAGCAGAGACTGTGGAAAAGCACTTTCATTGAGAGGGGTTGCCAATCTTCTAAGAAATAACGAATTTCGGAAATACCAGCAAATATTTTTTCAGCCAAACTTGATGATACTTGGTGGTAAGGACAAGTACACAAATCCCACTTGGCTCACCAAATTTTGTTCTTCTAGATTGAAGCATTCATCCACAGTAGCAGTTTTTATATTTAGGTTTCACTCTGTTCTCTCCTATATAGATAGATGAATTTGGAACTCTAAATCCAATATGGTTTGTAGTAGCTCTTTGAAACTTGACAAAATAAAGGAGTTCTAAGTTTTGTCTCTATGGTTTGTTTCCTCTTCAAGTACCCTTAGGAAGAGACTGTGGAAAAGCACTTTCATTGAGTGGGGTTGCCAAGCTTCTAAGAAATAACGAGTTTCCAAACTACCAGCAAATATTTTTTCACGCAATCTTGATGACACTTGGTGGTAATGATCAGTACACAAATCCCACTTGGCTCAACAAATTTTGTTCTTCTAGTTTGAAGCGTTCGTCTACAGTAGCAGTTGTTATATTTAGGTTTCACTCTGTTCTCTCCTATATAGATAGTTGAATTTGGAACTCTAAATCCAATATGGTTTGTAGTAGCTCCTTGAAACTTGACAAAATAAAGGAGTTCTCAGTTTTGTCTCTATGGTTTGTTTCCTCTTCAAGTAGCCCTAGGCACAGACTGTGGAAAAGCACTTTCATTGAGAGGGGTTGCCAAGCTTCTAAGAAATAACTAGTATCCGAAATACCAGCAAATATTTTTTCACCCAATCTTGATGATACTTGGTGGTGATGATTAGTACACAAATCCCAGTTGGCTCACCAAATTTTGTTCTTCTAGGTTGAAGCGCTCGTCTACAGTAGCAGTTTTTATGTTTAGGTTTCACTCTGTTCTCTGCTATATAGATAGATGAATTTGGAACTCTAAATCCAACATGGTTTGTAGTAGCTCTTTCAAACTTGAAAAAGTAAAGGAGTTCTCAGTTTTGTCTCTATGATTTGTTTCCTCTTCCAGTAGCCCTAAGCAGAGAATGTGGAAAAGCACTTTCATTGAGAGGGGTTGCCAAGCTTCTCAGAAATAACGAGTTTCCGAAATACCAACAAATATTTTTTCACCCAATCCTGATGATACTTGGTGGTGAAGATCGGTACACAAGTCCCACTTGGCTCACCAAATTTTGTTCTTCTAGGTTGAAGCGTTCGTCTAGAATAGCAGTTTTTATATTTAGGTTTTACTCTGTTTTCTGCAATATAGATATATGAATTTGGAACTCTAAATCCAACATGGTTTGTAGTAGCTCGTTGAAACTTGACAAAATGAAGGAGTTCTCAGTTTTGTCTCTATGATTTGTTTCTGCTTCAAGTAGCCCTAAGCAGTGACTGAGGAAAAGCACTTTCCTTGAGAGAGGTTGCCAAGCTTACAAAAAATTACGAGTTTCCGAAATACCAGCAAATATTTTTTCTCCCAATCTTGGTGATACTTGGTGTTTACGATCGGTACACAAATCCCACTTGACTCACCAAATTTTATTCTAAGGTTGAAGCGTTCGTTTTCAGTAGCAGTTTTTATTGTTAGGTTTTACTCTGTTCTCTCCTATATAGATAGATGAATTTGGAACTCTAAATACATCATGATTTGTAGTAGCTCTTTGAAACTTGAAAAAATAAAGGAGTTCTCAGTTTTGTTTCTATGGTTTGTTTCCTCTTCAAGTACCCATAGGACAGACTGTGGAAAAGCACTTTCATTTAGTGGGGTTGCCAAGCTTCTAAGAAATAACGAGTTTCCAAAATACCATCAAATATTTTTTCACGCAATCTTGATGACACTTGGTGGTAATAATCAGTACACAAATCCCACTTGGCTCACCAAATTTTGTTCTTCTAGGTTGAAGCGTTCGTCTACAGTAGCAGTTTTTATATTTAGGTTTCACGCTGTTCTCTCCTATATAGATAGATGAATTTGGAATTCTAAATCCAATATGATTTGTAGTAGCTCTTTGAAACTTGACAAAGTAAAGGAGTTCTCTGTTTTGTCTCTATGATTTGATTCCGCTTCATGTAGCCGCAAGCAGAGACTGTGGGAAAGCACTTTCATTGAAAGAGGTTGCCAAGCTTCCAAGAAATTATGATTTTCCGAAATACCAGCAAATATTTTGTCACCCAATGTTGACGATACTTGGTGGTGATGATCAGTACACAAATCCCACTTGGCTCAAAATTTTGTATTTCTAGGTTGAAGCGTTCTTCTACAGTAACAATTTTTATATTTAGGTTTCACTCTGTTCTCTTCTATATAGATAGATGAATTTGGAACTCTAAATCCAACATTTTTTGTAGTAGCTCTTTGAAACTTGACAAAATAAAGAAGTTCTCAGTTTTGTCTTTATGGTTTGTTTTCTCTTCAAGTACCCCTAGGCACAGACTGTGGAAAAGCACTTTCATTGAGAGGGGTTGCCAAGCTTCCAAGAAATTACGAGGTTCCGAAATACCAGCAAATATTTTTTCACCAAATCTTGATGATACTTGGTGTTTACGATCGGTACACAAATCCCACTTGACTCACCAAATTTTGTTCTTCCATGTTGAAGCGTTCGTTTTCAGTAGCAGTTTTTATTTATAGGTTTCACTCTGTTCTCTCCTATATAGATAGATGAATTTGAAACTCTAAATCCAACATGGTTTGTAGTAGCTCTTTCAAACTTGAAAAAATAAAGGAGTTCTCAGTTTTGTCTCTATGATTTGTTTCCACTTCCAGTAGCATTAAGCAGAGAATGTGGAAAAGCACTTTCATTGAGAGGGGTTGCCAAGCTTCTCAGAAATAATGAGTTTCCGAAATACCAACAAATATTTTTTCACGCAATCCTGATGATACTTGGTGGTGAAGATCGGTACACAAGACCCACTTGGCTCACCAAATTTTGTTCTTCTTGGTTGAAGCGTTCGTCTAGAATAGCAGTTTTTATATTTAGGTTTTACTCTGTTTTCTGCAATATAGATAGATGAATTTGGAACTCTAAATCCAACATAGTTTGTAGTAGCTCTTTGAAACTTGACAAAATGAAGGAGTTCTCAGTTTTGTCTCTATGATTTGTTTCTGCTTCAAGTAGCCCTAAGCAGTGACTGTGGAAAAGCACTTTCCTTGAGAGAGGTTGCCAAGCTTCCAAGAAATTTCGAGTTTCCAAAATACCAGCAAATATTTTTTCACCCAATCTTGGTGATACTTGGTGTTTACGATCGGTACACAAATAACACTTGACTCACCGAATTTTGTTCTTCTTGTTTGAAGCGTTCGTCTACAGTAGCAGTTTTTATTTTTAGGTTTCACTCTGTTCTCTCCTATATAGATAGATGAATTTGGAACTCTAAATCCAACATGGTTTGTAGTGGCTCTTTGAAACTTGACAAAATAAAGGAGTTCTCTGTTTTGTCTCTATGGTTTGTTTCCTCTTCAAGTAGCCCTAGGCACAGACGGTGGAAAAGCACTTTCATTGAGAGGGGTTGCCAAGCTTCCAAGAAATTACGAGTTTCTGAAATACCAGCAAATATTTATTCACCCAATCTTAATGATACTTGGTGATTTCGATCGGTACACAAATCCCACTTGACTCACCAAATTTTATTCTAAGGTTGAAGCGTTCGTTTTCAGTAGCAGTTTTTATTGTTAGGTTTTACTCTGTTCTCTCCTATATAGATAGATGAATTTGGAACTCTAAATACATCATGGTTTGTAGTAGTTCTTTGAAACTTGAAAAAATAAAGGAGTTCTCAGTTTTGTTTCTATGGTTTGTTTTCTCTTCAAGTACCCATAGGAACAGACTGTGGAAAAGCACTTTCATTTACTGGGGTTGCCAAGCTTCTAAGAAAAAACGAGTTTCCAAAATACCAGCAAATATTTTTTCACGCAATCTTGATGACACTTGGTGGTAATAATCAGTACACAAATCCCACTTGGCTCACCAAATTTTGTTCTTCTAGGTTGAAGCGTTCGTCTACAGTAGCAGCTTTTATATTTAGGTTTCACGCTGTTCTCTCCTATATAGATAGATGAATTTGGAACTCTAAATCCAATATGATTTGTAGTAGCTCTTTGAAACTTGACAAAGTAAAGGAGTTCTCTGTTTTGTCTCTATGATTTGATTCCGCTTCATGTAGCCGCAAGCAGAGACTGTGGGAAAGCACTTTCATTGAAAGAGTTTGCCAAGCTTCCAAGAAATTATGATTGTCCGAAATACCAGCAAATATTTTGTCACCCAATGTTGATGATACTTGGTGGTGATGATCAGTACACAAATCCCACTTGGCTCACCAAATTTTGTATTTCTAGGTTGAAGCGTTATTCTACAGTAACAATTTTTATATTTAGGTTTCACTCTGTTCTCTCCTATATAGAGAGATAAATTTGGAACTCTAAATCCAACATGGTTTGTAGTGGCTATTTGAAACTTGACAAAATAAAGGAGGTCTCAGTTTTGTCTCTATGGTTTGTTTCCTCTTCAAGTAGCCCTAGGCACAGACTGTGGAAAAGTACTTTCATTGAGAGGGGTTGCCAAGCTTCTAAGACATAACGAGTTTCTGAAATACCAGCAAATATTTTTTCACCCAATCTTGATGATACTTGGTGGTGATGATCAGTACACAAATCCCACTTGGCTCACCAAATTTTGTTCTTCTAGGTTGAAGCGTTCGTCTACAGTAGCAGTTTTTATATTTAGGTTTCACTCTGTTCTCTGCTATATAGATAGATGAATTTGGAACTCTAACTCCAACATGGTTTGTAGTAGTTCTTGGAAACATGACAAAATAAAGGAGTTCTCAGTTTTGTCTCTATGATTTGTTTCCGCTTCAAGTAGCCCTAAGCAGTGACTGTGGAAAAGCACTTTCCTTGAGAGGGGTTGAAAGGTTGCAACAAATAACGAGTTTCCGAAATACCAGCAAATATTTTTTCACCCAATCTTGATGATACTTGGTGTTTACGATCGGTACACAAATCCCACTTGACTCACCGAGTTTTGTTCTTCTATGTTGAAGCGTTCGTTTTCAGTAGCAGTTTTTATTTTTAGGTTTCACTTTGTTCTCTCCTATATAGATAGATGAATTTGGAACTCTAAATCCAACATGGTTTGTAGTGGCTCTTTGAAACTTGACAAAATAAAGGAGTTCTCTGTTTTGTCTCTATGGTTTGTTTCCTCTTCAAGTAGCCCTAGGCACAGAGGGTGGAAAAGCACTTTAATTGAGAGGGGTTGCCAAGCTTCCAAGAAATGACGTGTTTCCGAAATACCAGCAAATATTTTTTCACCCAATCTTGATGATACTTGGTGTTTTCGATCGGTACACAAATCCCACTTGACTCACCAAATTTTGTTCTTCTAGGTTGAAACGTTCGATTTCAGTAGCAGTTTTTATTGTTAGGTTTCACTCTGTTCTCTCCTATATATATAGATGAATTTGGAACTCTAAATCCTACATGGTTTGTAGTAGCTCTTTGAAACTTAACAAATTAAAGGAATTCTCAGTTTTTTCTCTATGGTTTGTTTCCTCTTCAAGTAGCCCTGACACAGACTGTGGAAAAGGACTTTCATTGAGAGGAGTTGCCAAGCTTCTAAGAAATAACGAGTTTCCGAAATACCAGCAAATATTTTTTCACCCAAACTTGATGATACTTGGTGGTAATGATCAGTACACAAATCCCGCTTGGCTCACCAAATTTTGTTCTTTTAGGTTGAAGCGTTCGTCTACTGAAGCAGTTTTTATATTTAGGTTTCCCTCTGTTCTCTCCTATATAGATAGATGAATTTGGAACTCTAAATCGAACATGGTTTGTAGTAGCTCTTTGAAACTTGACAAAATAAAGGAGTTCTCAGTTTTGTCTCTATGGTTTGTTTCCTCTTCAAGTAGCCCTCGGCACAGACGGTGGAAAAGCACTTTTTTGAGAGGGGTTGCCAAGCTTCCAAGAAATTACGAGTTTCCGAAATACCAGCAAATATTTTTTCACCCAATATTGATGATACTTGGTGGTAATGATCGATACAGAAATCTCACTTGGCTCACCAAATTTTGTTCTTCTAGGTTGAAGCGTTCGTCTACAGTAGCAGTTTTTATTTTTAGGTTTCACTCTGTTCGCTCCTATATAGATAGATGAATTTTAAACTCTAAATCCAACATGGTTTCTAGTAGCTCTTTGAAACTTGACAAAATAAAGTAGTTTCCAGTTTTGTCTCTATGGTTTGTTTCCTCTTCTAGTAGCCCTGGCATAGACTGTGGAAAAGGACTTTCATTGAGAGGAGTTGCCAAGCTTCTAAGAAATAACGAGTTTCCGAATTACCTGCAAATATTTTTTCACCCAATCTTGATGATACTTGGTGGTAAGGACAAGTACACAAAACCCACTTGGCTCACCAAATTTTGTTCTTCTAGGTTGAAGCATTCGTCTACAGTAGCTGTTTTTATTTTTAGGTTTCACTCTGTTCTCTCCTATATAGATAGATGAATTTGGAACTCTAAATCCAACATGGTTTTTAGTAGCTTGTTGAAACTTGACAAAATAAAGGAGTTCTCAGTTTTGTCTCTATGATTTGTTGCCGCTTCAAGTAGCCCTAAGCAGAGACTGTGGAAAAGCACTTTCATTGAGAGTTGTTGCCAAGCTTCTAAGAAATAACGAGTTTCTGAATTACCAGCAAATAATTTTTCACCCAGTTTTGATGATACTTGGTGGAGAAGATCGGTACACAAATCCTACTTGGCTCACCAAATTTTGTTCTTCTAGGTTGAAGCCTTCGTCTAAAGTAGCAGTTTTTATATTTAGGTTTCACTCTGTTCTCCCCTTTATAGGTAGATGAATTTGGAACTCTAAATCCAATATGGTTGGTAGTAGCTATTTGAAACTTGACAAAATAAAGGGGTTCTCAGTTTTGTCTCTATGATTTGTTTCCGCTTCAAGTAGCCCTAAGCAGAGACTTGGAAAAGCACTTTCAATGAGAGAGGTTGCCAAGCTTCCAAGGAATTACTAGTTTCCGAAATACCAGCAAATCTTTTTTCACCCAATCGTGATGATACGTGGTGGTAATGACAAGTCCACAAATCCCACTTGGCTCACCAAATTTTGTTCTTCTAGGTTGAAGCGTTCGTTTACAGTAGCAGTTTTTATTTTTAGGTTTTACTCTGTTCTCTCCTATATAGATAGATGAATTTGGAACTCTAAATACATCATGGTTTGTAGTAGCTCTTTGAAACTTGAAAAAATAAAGGAGTTCTCAGTTTTGTCTCTATGGTTTGTTTCCTCTTCAAGTACCCATAGGAACAGACTGTGGAAAAGCACTTTCATTGAGTGGGGTAGCCAAGCTTCTAAAAAATAACGAGTTTCCAAAATACCAGCAAATATTTTTTCACGCAATCTTGATGACATTGGTGGTAATAATCAGTACACAAATCCCACTTGGCTCACCAAATTTTGTTCTTCTAGGTTGAAGCGTTCGTCTACAGTACCAGTTTTGAAATTTAGGTTCACTCTGTTCTCTCCTATATAGATAGATGAATTTGGAACTCTAAATCGAACATGGTTTGTAGTAGCTCTTTGAAACTTGACAAAATAAAGGAGTTCTCAGTTTTGTCTCTATGGTTTGTTTCCTCTTCAAGTAGCCCTCGTCACAGACGGTGGAAAAGCACTTTTTTGAGAGGGGTTGCCAAGCTTCCAAGAAATTACGAGTTTCCGAAATACCAGCAAATATTTTTTCACCCAATATTGATGATACTTGGTGGTAATGATCGATACAGAAATCTCACTTGGCTCACCAAATTTTGTTCTTCTAGGTTGAAGCGTTCGTTTACAGTAGCAGTTTTTATTTTTAGGTTTCACTCTGTTCGCTCCTATATAGATAGATGAATTTTAAACTCTAAATCCAACATGGTTTCTAGTAGCTCTTTGAAACTTGACAAAATAAAGTAGTTTCCAGTTTTGTCTCTATGGTTTGTTTCCTCTTCTAGTAGCCCTGGCATAGACTGTGGAAAAGGACTTTCATTGAGAGGAGTTGCCAAGCTTCTAAGAAATAACGAGTTTCCGAATTACCTGCAAATATTTTTTCACCCAATCTTGATGATACTTGGTGGTAAGGACAAGTACACAAAACCCACTTGGCTCACCAAATTTTGTTCTTCTAGGTTGAAGCATTCGTCTACAGTAGCTGTTTTTATTTTTAGGTTTCACTCTGTTCTCTCCTATATAGATAGATGAATTTGGAACTCTAAATCCAACATGGTTTTTAGTAGCTTGTTGAAACTTGACAAAATAAAGGAGTTCTCAGTTTTGTCTCTATGATTTGTTGCCGCTTCAAGTAGCCCTAAGCAGAGACTGTGGAAAAGCACTTTCATTGAGAGTTGTTGCCAAGCTTCTAAGAAATAACGAGTTTCTGAATTACCAGCAAATATTTTTTCACCCAATTTTGATGATACTTGGTGGAGAAGATCGGTACACAAATCCTACTTGGCTCACCAAATTTGTTCTTCTAGGTTGAAGCCTTCGTCTAAAGTAGCAGTTTTTATATTTAGGTTTCACTCTGTTCTCCCCTTTATAGGTAGATGAATTTGGAACTCTAAATCCAATATGGTTGGTAGTAGCTATTTGAAACTTGACAAAATAAAGGGGTTCTCAGTTTTGTCTCTATGATTTGTTTCCGCTTCAAGTAGCCCTAAGCAGAGACTTGGAAAAGCACTTTCAATGAGAGAGGTTGCCAAGCTTCCAAGGAATTACTAGTTTCCGAAATACCAGCAAATCTTTTTTCACCCAATCGTGATGATACGTGGTGGTAATGACAAGTCCACAAATCCCACTTGGCTCACCAAATTTTGTTCTTCTAGGTTGAAGCGTTCGTTTACAGTAGCAGTTTTTATTTTTAGGTTTTACTCTGTTCTCTCCTATATAGATAGATGAATTTGGAACTCTAAATACATCATGGTTTGTAGTAGCTCTTTGAAACTTGAAAAAATAAAGGAGTTCTCAGTTTTGTCTCTATGGTTTGTTTCCTCTTCAAGTACCCATAGGAACAGACTGTGGAAAAGCACTTTCATTGAGTGGGGTAGCCAAGCTTCTAAAAAATAACGAGTTTCCAAAATACCAGCAAATATTTTTTCACGCAATCTTGATGACATTGGTGGTAATAATCAGTACACAAATCCCACTTGGCTCACCAAATTTTGTTCTTCTAGGTTGAAGCGTTCGTCTACAGTACCAGTTTTGAAATTTAGGTTCACTCTGTTCTCTCCTATATAGATAGATGAATTTGGAACTCTAAATCGAACATGGTTTGTAGTAGCTCTTTGAAACTTGACAAAATAAAGGAGTTCTCAGTTTTGTCTCTATGGTTTGTTTCCTCTTCAAGTAGCCCTCGTCACAGACGGTGGAAAAGCACTTTTTTGAGAGGGGTTGCCAAGCTTCCAAGAAATTACGAGTTTCCGAAATACCAGCAAATATTTTTTCACCCAATATTGATGATACTTGGTGGTAATGATCGATACAGAAATCTCACTTGGCTCACCAAATTTTGTTCTTCTAGGTTGAAGCGTTCGTTTACAGTAGCAGTTTTTATTTTTAGGTTTCACTCTGTTCGCTCCTATATAGATAGATGAATTTTAAACTCTAAATCCAACATGGTTTCTAGTAGCTCTTTGAAACTTGACAAAATAAAGTAGTTTCCAGTTTTGTCTCTATGGTTTGTTTCCTCTTCTAGTAGCCCTGGCATAGACTGTGGAAAAGGACTTTCATTGAGAGGAGTTGCCAAGCTTCTAAGAAATAACGAGTTTCCGAATTACCTGCAAATATTTTTTCACCCAATCTTGATGATACTTGGTGGTAAGGACAAGTACACAAAACCCACTTGGCTCACCAAATTTTGTTCTTCTAGGTTGAAGCATTCGTCTACAGTAGCTGTTTTTATTTTTAGGTTTCACTCTGTTCTCTCCTATATAGATAGATGAATTTGGAACTCTAAATCCAACATGGTTTTTAGTAGCTTGTTGAAACTTGACAAAATAAAGGAGTTCTCAGTTTTGTCTCTATGATTTGTTGCCGCTTCAAGTAGCCCTAAGCAGAGACTGTGGAAAAGCACTTTCATTGAGAGTTGTTGCCAAGCTTCTAAGAAATAACGAGTTTCTGAATTACCAGCAAATATTTTTTCACCCAATTTTGATGATACTTGGTGGAGAAGATCGGTACACAAATCCTACTTGGCTCACCAAATTTGTTCTTCTAGGTTGAAGCCTTCGTCTAAAGTAGCAGTTTTTATATTTAGGTTTCACTCTGTTCTCCCCTTTATAGGTAGATGAATTTGGAACTCTAAATCCAATATGGTTGGTAGTAGCTATTTGAAACTTGACAAAATAAAGGGGTTCTCAGTTTTGTCTCTATGATTTGTTTCCGCTTCAAGTAGCCCTAAGCAGAGACTTGGAAAAGCACTTTCAATGAGAGAGGTTGCCAAGCTTCCAAGGAATTACTAGTTTCCGAAATACCAGCAAATCTTTTTTCACCCAATCGTGATGATACGTGGTGGTAATGACAAGTCCACAAATCCCACTTGGCTCACCAAATTTTGTTCTTCTAGGTTGAAGCGTTCGTTTACAGTAGCAGTTTTTATTTTTAGGTTTTACTCTGTTCTCTCCTATATAGATAGATGAATTTGGAACTCTAAATACATCATGGTTTGTAGTAGCTCTTTGAAACTTGAAAAAATAAAGGAGTTCTCAGTTTTGTCTCTATGGTTTGTTTCCTCTTCAAGTACCCATAGGAACAGACTGTGGAAAAGCACTTTCATTGAGTGGGGTAGCCAAGCTTCTAAAAAATAACGAGTTTCCAAAATACCAGCAAATATTTTTTCATGCAATCTTGATGACATTGGTGGTAATAATCAGTACACAAATCCCACTTGGCTCACCAAATTTTGTTCTTCTAGGTTGAAGCGTTCGTCTACAGTACCAGTTTTGAAATTTAGGTTCACTCTGTTCTCTCCTATATAGATAGATGAATTTGGAACTCTAAATCGAACATGGTTTGTAGTAGCTCTTTGAAACTTGACAAAATAAAGGAGTTCTCAGTTTTGTCTCTATGGTTTGTTTCCTCTTCAAGTAGCCCTCGTCACAGACGGTGGAAAAGCACTTTTTTGAGAGGGTTGCCAAGCTTCTAAGAAATAACGAGTTCCCGAAATACCAGCAAATATTTTTTCACCGAATCTTGATGATACTTGGTGGTCATGATCAGTACACAAATCCCACTTGGCTCACCAAATTTTGTTCTTCTAGGTTGAAGCGTTCGTTTACAGTAACAGTTTATATTTTTAGGTTTCACTCTGTTCTCTCCTATACAGATAGATGAATTTGGAACTCTAACTCCAACATGGTTTGTAGTAGCTCTTTGAAACTTGACAAAATTAAGGAGTTCTTAGTTTTGTCTCTATGGATTGTTTCCTCTTCAAGTAGCTCTAGGCACAGACGGTGGAAGAGCACTTTCATTGAGTGGGGTTGCCAAACTTCCAAGAAATTACGAGTTTCCGAAATAACGGCAAATATTTTTTCACCCAATCTTGATGATACTTGTTGGTAATGATAGGTACACAAATCCCACTTGACTCACCAAATTTTGTTCTTCTAGGTTGATGCGTTCGTTTTCAGTAGCAGTTTTAATATTTAGGTTTCACTCTGTTCTCTCCTATACAGATAGACGAATTTGGAACTCAAAATCCAACACGGTTTGTAGTAGCTCTTTGAAACTTGACAAAATAAAGGAGTTCTCAGTTTTGTCTCTATGGTTTGTTTCCTCTTCATGAAGCCCTAAGAAGAGACCGTGGAAAAGCACTTTCATTGATAGGCATTGCAAAGCTTCCAAGCAATTACGATTTTCCGAAATACCAGCAAATATTTTTTCACCCAATCTTGATGATACGTGCTGGTAATGACAAGTACACAAATCCCACTTGGCTCAACAAATTTTGTTCTTCTAGGTTTAAGCGTTCGTCTACAGTAGCAGTTTTTATATTTAGGTTTCACTCTGTTCTCTCCTATATAGACAGATGAATTTGGAACTCTAAATCCAGTATGGTTTGTAGTAGCTCTTTGAAACTTGACAAAATAAAGGAGTTCTCAGTTTTGTCTCTATGATTTGTTTCCGCTTCAAGTAGCCCTTAGCAGAGACTGTGGAATAGCACTTTCATTGAGAGGGGATGCCAAGCTTCTAAGAAATAACGAGTTTCCGAAATACCAGGAAATATTTTTTCACCCAATGTTGATGATACTTGCTGGTAATGATCAGTACACAAATCCCACTTGGCCCATCAAATATTGTTCTTCTGGGTTTAAGCGTTCGTCTACAGTAGCAGTTTTTATATTTAGGTTTCACTCTGTTCTCTAATATATAAATAGATGAATTTGGAACTCTAAATCCAACATGGTTTGTAGTAGCTCTTTGAAACTTGACAAAATAAAGGAGTTCTCAGTTTTGTCTCTATGATTTGTTTCCGCTTCAAGTAGCCCTAAGCAGAGACTGTGGAAAAGCACTTTGATTGAGAGGGGTTGCCAGGCTTCCAAGAAATTACGAGTTTCCGAAATACCAGCAAATATTTTTTCACCCAATATTCATGATACTTGGTGGTATTGATTGGTACACAAATCCCACTTGGCTCACCAAATTTTGTTCTGCTAGGTTGAAGCGTTTGTCTACAGTAGCAGTTTTTATATTTAGGTTTCACTCTGTTCTCTGCTATATAGATAGATGAATTTGGAACTCTAAATCCAACATGCTTTGCAGTAGCTCTTTGAAACTTGACAAAATAAAGTAGTTCTCAGTTTTGTCTCTATGTTTTGTTTCCTCTTCAAGTAGTCCTAGGTACAGACTGTGGAAAAGCACTTTCATTCAGAGGGGTGGCCAAGCTTCTAAGAAATAACGGGTTTCCGAAATACCAGCAAATATTTTTTCACACAATCTTGATGATACTTGGTGGTAATGATCAGTACACAAATCACTCTTGGCTCACCAAATTTTCTTCTTCCAGGTTGAAGCGTTCGTTTACAGTAACAGTTTTTATTTTTAGGTTTCACTCTGTTCTCTCCTATATAGATAGATAAATTTGGAACTCTAAATCCAACATGGTTTGTAGTAGCTCTTTGAAACTTGACAAAATAAAGGAGTTCTCAGTTTTGTCTCTATGGTTTGTTTTTTATTCAAGTAGCCCTATTCAGAGACGGTGGAAAGCTCTTTCATTGTAAGGGGTTGCCAAGCTTCTAAGAAATAATGAACGTCCGAAATACCAGCAAATATTTTTTACCCAATGTTGATGATACTTGGTGGTAATGGTCAGTACACAAATCCCACTTGGCTCACCAAATTTTGTTCTTCTATGTTGAAGCGTTCGTCTACAGTAGCAGTTTTTATATTGAGGTTTCTCTCTGTTCTCTCCTATACAGATAGATGAATTTGGAACTCTAAATCCAACATGGTTTGTAGTAGCTCTTTGAAACTTGACAAAATAATGAAGTTCTCAGTTTTGTCTCTATAATTTGTTTCCTCTTCAAGAAGCCCTAAGCAGAGACTGTGGAAAAGCACTTTCATTGATAGGCATTGCAAAGCTTCCAAGCAATTACGATTTTCCGAAATACCAGCAAATATTTTTTCACCCAATATTGATGATACGTGCTGGTAATGACAAGTACACAAATCCCACTTGGCTCAACAAATTTTGTTCTTCTAGGTTTAAGCGTTCGTCTACAGTAGCAGTTTTAATATTTAGGTTTCACTCTGTTCTCTCCTATATAGACAGATGAATTTGGAACTCTAAATCCAATATGGTTTGTATTAGCTCTTTGAAACTTGACAAAATAAAGGAGTTCTCAGTTTTGTCTCTATGATTTGTTTCCGCTTCAAGTAGCCCTAAGCAGAGACTGTGGAAAAGCTCTTTGATTGAGAGGGGTGGCCAAGCTTCCAAGAAAATACGAGTTTCCGAAATACCAGCAAATATTTTTTCATCCAATATTCATGATGCTTGGTGGTATTGATTGGTACACAAATCCCACTTGGCTCACCAAATTTTGTTCTGCTAGGTTGAAGCGTTTGTCTACAGTAGCAGTTTTTATATTTAGGTTTCACTCTGTTCTCTGCTATATAGATAGATGAATTTGGAACTCTAAATCCAACATGGTTTCCAGTAGCTCTTTGAACCTTGAAAAAATAAAGTAGTTCTCAGTTTTGTCTCTATGTTTTGTTTTCACTTCAAGTAGTCCCAAGCACAGACTGTGGAAAAGCACTTTCATTGAGAGGGGTGGCCAAGCTTCTAAGAAATAACGTGTTTCGGAAATACCAGCAAATATTTTTTCACTGAATCTTGATGATACGTGGTGGTAATGATCAGTACACAAATCCCACTTGGCTCACCAAATTTTGTTCTTCTAGGTTGAAGCGTTCGTTTACAGTAACAGTTTATATTTTTAGGTTTCACTCTGTTCTCTCCTATACTGATAGATGAATTTGGAACTCTAACTCCAACATGGTTTGTAGTAGCTCTTTGAAACTTGACAAAATAAAAGAGTTCTCAGTTTTGTCTCTATGGTTTGTTTCCTCTTCAAGTAGCCCTAGGCACAGACGGTGGAAGAGCACTTTCATTGAGAGGGGATGCCAAACTTCCAAGAAATTAAGAGTTTCCGAAATACCAGCAAATATTTTTTCACCCAATCTTGATGATACTTAGTGGTAATGATAGGTACACAAATCCCACTTGACTCACCAAATTTTGTTCTTCTAGTTTGATGCGTTTGTTTTCAGTAGCAGTTTTTTATTTTAGGTTTCACTCTGTTCTCTCCTATACAGATAGACGAATTTGGAACTCAAAATCCAACATGGTTTGTAGTAGCTCTTTGAAACTTGACAACATAAAGGAGTTCTCAGTTTTGTCTCTATGGTTTGTTTCCTATTCAAGTAGCCCTGGCACAGACTGTGGAAAAGCACTTTCATTGAGAGGGGTTGAGAAGCTTCTAAGAAATAACGAGTTTCCGAAATACCAGCAAATATTTTTTCACCCAATCTTGATGATACTTGGTGGTAATGATCGGTACACAAATCCCACTTGGCTCACCAAATTTTGTTCTTCTAGGTTGAAGAGGTCGTTTACAGTTGCAGTTTTTATTTTTAGGTTTCACTTTGTTTTCTCCTATATAGATAGATTAATTTGGAACTCTAAATCCAACATGGTTTGTAGTAGCTCTTTGAAACATGACAAAATAAAGAAGTTCTCAGTTTTGTCACTACAGTTTGTTTCCTCTTCAAGTAGCCCTAGGCACAGACTGTGGAAAAGCACTTTCATTGAGAGGGGTTGCCAAGCTTCTAAGAAATAACGAGTTTCCGAAATACCAGCAAATATTTTTTCACCCAATCTTGATGATACTTTGTGGTGATGATCAGTACACAAATCCCACTTGGCTCACTAAATTTTGTTCTTCTAGGTTGAAGCGTTCGTCTACAGTAGCAATTTTTATATTTAGGTTTCACTCTGTTCTCTCCTTTATAGATAGATGAATTTGGAACTCTAAATCCAATATGGTTGGTAGTAGCTATTTGAATCTTGACAAAATAAAGGAGTTCTCAGTTTTGTCTCTATGATTTGTTTCCGCTTCAAGTAGCCCTAAGCAGAGACTTGGAAAAGCACTTTCATTGAGAGAGGTTGCCAAGCTTCCAAGAAATTACTAGTTTCCGAAATACCAGGAAATATATTTTCACCCAATCTTGATGATACTTGGTGGTAATGACAAGTCCACAAATCCCACTTGGCTAACCAAATTTTGTTCTTCTAGGTTGAAGCATTCGTTTACAGTAGCAATTTTTATATTTAGGTTTCACTCTGTTCTCTCCTATATAGATAGATGAATTTGGAACTCTAAATCCAGACATGGTTTGTAGTAGCTCTTTGAAACTTGACAAAATAAAGGAGTTCTCAATTTTGTCTCTATGGTTTGTTTCCTCTTCAAGTATCCCTAGGAACAGACTGTGGAAAAGCACTTTCATTGAGTGGAGTTGCCAAGCTTCTAAGAAATAACGAGTTTCCGAAATACCAGCAAATATTTTTTCACGCAATCTTGATGACACTTGGTGGTAATGATCAGTACAGAAATCCCACTTGGCTCACCAAATTTTGTTCTTCTAGGTTGAAGCGTTCGTTTACAGTAGCCGTTTTTATGTTTAGGTTTCACTCTGTTCTCTCCTATATAGATAGATGAATTTGGAACTCTAAATCAAACATGGTTTGTAGTAGCTCTTTGAAACTTGACAAAATAAAGGAGTTCTCAGTTTTGTCTCTATGATTTGTTTCCTCTTCAAGTACCCCTAGGAACAGACTGTGGAAAAGCACTTTCATTGAGTAGGGTTGCCAAGCTTCAAAGAAATAACGAGTTTCCGAAATACCAGCAAATATTTTTTCACGCAATCTTGATGACACTTTGTGGTAATGATCAGTACACAAATCCCACTTGGCTAACCAAATTTCTTTTCTTCTAGGTGAAGCGTTCGTCTATAGTAGCAGTTTTTATATTTAGGTTTCACTCTGTTCTCTCCTATATGGATAGATAAATTTGGAACTCTAAATCCAATATGGTTTGTAGTAGCTCTTTGAAACTTGACAAAGTAAAGTAGTTCCAGTTTTGTCTCTATGATTTGTTTCCACTTCATGTAGCCCTAAGCAGAGACTGTGGAAAAGCACTTTCATTGAAAGGGGTTGCCAAGTTTCCAAGAAATTACGAGTTTCCGAAATACCATCAAATATTTGGTCATCCAATGTTGATGATACGTGGCGGTAATGATCGGTATCCAAATCCCATTTAGCTCACCAAATTTTGTTCTTCTAGGTTGAAGCGTTCATCTACAGTAGCAGTTTTTATACTTAGGTTTCACTCTGTTCTCTGCTGTATAGATAGATGAATTTGGAACTCTAAATCCAACATGGTTTGTAATAGCTCTTTGAAACTAGTCAAAATAAAGGAGTTCTCAGTTTTGTCTCTATGATTTCTTTCCGCTTCAAGTGGCCCTAAGCAGTGACTGTGGAAAAGCACTTTCCATGAGAGGGGTTGCCAAGGTTCAAAGAAATAACGAGTTTCCGAAATACCAGCAAATATTTTTTCACCCTATCTTGATGATACTTGGTGGTGATGATCAGTACACAAATCCCACTTGGCTCACCAAATTTTGTTCTTCTAGGTTGAAGCATTCGTCTACAGTAGCAATTTTTATATTTAGGTTACACTCTGTTCTCTCCTATATAGATAGATGAATTTGGAACTCTAAATCCAACATGGTTTGTAGTAGCTCTTTGAAACTTGACAAAATAAAGGAGTTCTCAGTTTTGTCTCTATGATTTGTTTCCGCTTCAAATGGCCCTAACAGTGACTGTGGAAAAGCACTTTCCTTGAGAGGGGTTGCCAAGGTTCCAACAAATTACGAGTTTCCGTAATACCAGCAAAAATTTTTTACCCAATCTTGATGATACTTGGTGTTTACTATCGGTACACAAATCCCACTTGACTCACCAAATTTTGTTCTTCTATGTTGAAGCGTTCGTCTACAGTAGCAGTTTTTATTTTTAGGTTTCACTCTGTCCTCTCCTATATAGATAGATGAATTTGGAACTCTAAATTCCACATGGTTTGTAGTAGGTCTTTGAAACTTGCAAAATAAAGGAGTTCTCAGTTTTGTCTCTATGATTTGTTTCCCCTTCAAGTAGCCCTAAGCAAAGACTGTGGAAAAGCACTTTCATTGAGTGAGGTTGCCAAGCTTCTAAGAAATAACGAGTTTCCGAAATACCAGCAAATATTTTTTCACGCAATCTTGATGACACTTGGTGGTAATGATCAGTACACAAATCCCACTTGGCTCACCAAATTTTGTTCTTCTAGGTTGAATGGTTCATCTACAGTAGTAGTTTTTATATTTAGGTTTCACTCTGTTCTCTCCTATATAGATAGATGAATTTGGAACTCTAAATCCAATATGGTTTGTAGTAGCTCTTTGAAACTTGACAAAGTAAAGGAGTTCTCAGGTTTGTCTCTATGGTTTATTTCCTCTTCAAGTAGCCCTAGGCACAGACTGTGGAAAAGCACTTTCATTGAGAGGGGTTGCCAAGCTTCTAAGAAATAACGAGTTTCCGAAATAACAACAAATATTTTTTCACCCAATCCTTATGATACTTGGTGGTGAAGATCGGTACACAAGTCCCACTTGGCTCACCAAATATTGTTCTTCTAGGTTGAAGCGTTCATCTAGAATAGCAGTTTTTATATTTAGGTTTTACTCTGTTTTCTTCTATATAGATAGATGAATTTGGAACTCTAAATCCAACATGGTTTGTAGTAGCTCTTTGAAACTTGACAAAATGAAAGAGTTCTCAGTTTTGTCTCTATGATTTGATTCTGCTTCAAGTAGCCCTAAGCAGTGACTGTGGAAAAGCACTTTCCTTGAGAGAGGTTGCCAAGCTTCCAAGAAATTAGGAGTTTCCGAAATACCAGCAAATATTTTTTCACCCAATCTTGGTGATACTTGGTGTTTACGATCGGTACACAAATCCCACTTGACTCACCGAATTTTGTTCTTCTTGGTTGAAGCGTTCGTCTACAGTAGCAGTTTTTATTTTTAGGTTTCACTCTGTTCTCTCCTATATAGATAGATGAATTTGGAACTCTAAATCCAACATGGTTTGTAGTGGCTCTTTGAAACTTGACAAAATAAAGGAGTTCTCTGTTTTGTGGCTATGGTTTGTTTCCTCTTCAAGTAGCCCCAGGCACAAATGGAGGAAAAGCACTTTCATTGAGAGGGGTTGCCAAGCTTCCAAGAAATTACGAGTTTCCGAAATACCAGCAAATATTTTTTCACCTAATCTTGATGATACTTGGTGTTTTGGATCGGTACACTAATCCCAATTGACTCACTAAATTTTATTCTAAGGTTGAAGCATTCGTTTTCAGTAGCAGTTTTTATTGTTAGGTTTTACTCTGTTCTCTCCTATATAGATAGACGAATTTGGAACTCTAAATACATCATGGTTTGTAGTAGCTCTTTGAAACTTGAAAAAATAAAGGAGTTCTCAGTTTTGTCTCTATGGTTTGTTTCCTCTTCAAGTACCCATAGGAACAGACTGTGGAAAAGCACTTTCATTGAGTGGGGTTGCCAAGCTTCTAAGAAATAACGAGTTTCCAAAATACCAGCAAATATTTTTTCACGCAATCTTGATGACACTTGGTGGTAATAATCAGTACACAAATCCCACTTGGCTCACCAAATTTTGTTCTTCTATGTTGAAGCGTTCGTCTACAGTAGCAGTTTTTATATTTAGGTTTCACGCTGTTCTCTCCTATATAGATAGATGAATTTGGTACTCTAAATCCAATATGATTTGTAGTAGCTCTTTGAAACTTGACAAAGTAAAGGAGTTCTCTGTTTTGTCTCTATGATTTGATTCCGCTTCATGTAGCCGCAAGCAGAGACTGTGGGAAAGCACTTTCATTGAAAGAGGTTGCCAAGCTTGCAAGAAATTATGAGTTTCCGAAATACCAGCAAATATTTTGTCACCCAATGTTGATGATACTTGGTGGTGATGATCAGTACACATATCCCACTTGGCTCACCAAATTTTGTTCTTCTAGGTTGAAGCATTCGTCTACAGTAGCAGTTTTTATTTTTAGGTTTCACTCTGTTCTCTCCTATATAGATAGATGAATTTGGAACTCTAAATCCAACATGGATTGTAGTAGCTCTTTGAAACTTGAGAAAATAAAGGAGTTCTCAGTTTTGTCTCTATGATTTGTTTCCTCTTCAAGTAGCCCTAAGCAGAGACTGTGGAAAAGCACTTTCATTGAGAGGGGTTGCCAAGCTTCTAAGAAATAACGTGTTTCCGAATTACCAGCAAATATTTTTTCACCCAATCTTGATGATACTTGGTGGTGAAGATCGGTACACAAATCCCACTTGGCTCACCAAATTTTGTTCTTCTAGGTTGAAGCCTTCGTCTAAAGTAGCAGTTTTTATATTTAGGTTTCACTCTGTTCTCTCCATATAGATAGATGAATTTTAAACTCTAAATCCAACATGGTTTGTAGTAGCTCTTTGAAACTTTACAAAAAAATGAGTTTTCAGCTTTGTATCTATGGTTTGTTTCCTCTTCAAGTAGCCCTGGCATAGACTGTGGAAAAAAACTTTCATTGAGTGGGGTTGCCAAGCTTCTAAGAAATAACGAGTTCCCGAAATACCAGCAAATATTTTTTCACACAATCTTGATGATACTTGGTGGTAAGGACAAGTACACAAATCCCACTTATCTCACCAAATTTTGTTCTTCTAGGTTGAAGCATTCGTCTACAGTAGCAGTTTATATTTTTAGGTTTCACTCTGTTCTCTCCTATATAGATAGATGAATTTGGAACTCTAAATCCAACATGGTTTGTAGTAGCTCTTTGTAACTTGACAAAAAAAAGGAGTTTTCAGTTTTGTCTCTATGGTTTGTTTCCTCTTCAAGTAGCCCTGGCATAGACTGTGGAAAAGGACTTTCATTGAGAGGGGTTGCCAAGCTTCTAAAAAATAACGAGTTTCCGAAATACCAGCAAATATTTTTTCACCAAATCTTGATGATACTTGGTGGAGAAGATCGGTACACAAATCCCACTTGTCTCACCAAATTTTGTTCTTCTAGGTTGAAGCCTTCGTCTAAAGTAGCAGTTTTTATATTTAGGTTTCACTTTGTTCTCCCCTATATAGATAGATGAATTTGGAACTCTAAATCCAATATGCTTGGTAGTAGCTATTTGAAATTGACAACACAAAGGAGTACTCAGTTTTGTCTCTATGATTTGTTTCCGCTTCAAGTAGCCCTAAGAAGAGACTTGGAAAAGCACTTTCATTGAGAGAGGTTGCCAAGCTTCCAAGAAATTACTAGTTTCCGAAATACCAGCAAATATTTTTTCACCCAAACTTGATGATACTTGGTGGTAATGACAAGTCCACAAATCCCACTTGGCTCACCAAATTTTGTTCTTCTAGGTTGAAGCGTTTGTTTACAGTAGCTGTTTTTATTTTTAGGTTTTACTGTGTTCTCTCCTATATAGATAGATGAATTTGGAACTCTAAATCCATCATGGTTTGTAGTAGCTATTTGAAACTTGACAAAGTAAAGGAGTTCTCTGTTTTGTCTCTATGATTTATTTCTGCTTCATGTAGCCCTAAGCAGAGACTGTGGGAAAGCACTTTCATTGAAAGGGGTTGCCAAGCTTCCAAGAAATTACGAGATTCCGAAATACCAGCAAATATTTGTCACCCAATGTTGATGATACTTTGTGGTGATGATCAGTACACAAATCCCACTTGGCTCACCAAATTTTGTACTTCTAGGTTGAAGCGTTCTTCTACAGTAGCAATTTTTATATTTAGGTTTCACTCTGTTCTCTCCTATATAGATAGATGAATTTGGAACTCTAAATACAACATGGTTTGTAGTAGCTCTTTGAAACTTGACAAAAAAAGGAGTTTTCAGTTTTGTCTCTATGGTTTGTTTCCTCCTAAAGTAGCCCTGGCATAGACTGTGGAAAAGGACTTTCATTGAGAGGGTTGCCAAGCTTCTAAGAAATAACGAGTTCCCGAAATACCAGCAAATATTTTTTCACCCAATCTTGATGATACTTGGTGGTAAGGACAAGTACACAAATCCCACTTGGCTCACCAAATTTTGTTCTTCTAGGTTGAAGCGTTCGTCTACAGTAGCAGTTTTTATATTTAGGTTTCACTCTGTTCTCTCCTATATAGATAGATGAATTTGGAACTCTAAATCCAATATGATTTGTAGTAGCTCTTTGAAACTTGACAAAGTAAAGGAGTTCTCTGTTTTGTCTCTATGATTTGTTTCCACTTCATGTAGCCCTAAGCAGAGACTGTGGGAAAGCACTTTCATTGAAAGGGGTTGCCAAGCTTCCAAGAAATTACGAGATTCCGAAATACCAGCAAATATTTTGTCACAAAATGTTGATGATACTTGGTGGTGTTTATCAGTACACAAATCCCACTTGGCTCACCAAATTTTGTACTTCTAGGTTGAAGCGTTCTTCTATAGTAGCAATTTTTATATTTAGGTTTCACTCTGTTCTCTCCTATATAGATAGATGAATTTGGAACTCTAAATCCACCATGGTTTGTAGTAGCTCTTTGAAACTTTTCAAAATAAAGGAGTTCTCAGTTTTGTCTCTATGATTTGTTTCCGCTTCAAGTAGCCCTAAGTAGTGACTGTGGAAAAGCACTTTCCTTGAGAGGGGGTGCCAAGGTTCCAACAAATTACGAGTTTCCGAAATATCAGCGAATATTTTTTCACCCAATCTTGATGATTCTTGGAGTTTACGATCGGTACACAAATCCCACTTGACTCAGCAAATTTTGTTCTTCTTGTTTGAAGCGTTTGTTTTCAGTAGCAGTTTTTATTTTTAGGTTTCACTCTGTTCTCTCCTATATAGATAGATGAATTTGGAACTCTAAATACAACATGGTTTGTAGTAGCTTTTTGAAACTTGACAAAAAAAGGAGTTTTCAGTTTTGTCTCTATGGTTTGTTTCCTCCTAAAGTAGCCCTGGCATAGACTGTGGAAAAGGACTTTCATTGAGAGGGTTGCCAAGCTTCTAAGAAATAACGAGTTCCCGAAATACCAGCAAATATTTTTTCACCGAATCTTGATGATACTTGGTGGTCATGATCAGTACACAAATCCCACTTGGCTCACCAAATTTTGTTCTTCTAGGTTGAAGCGTTCGTTTACAGTAACAGTTTATATTTTTAGGTTTCACTCTGTTCTCTCCTATACAGATAGATGAATTTGGAACTCTAACTCCAACATGGTTTGTAGTAGCTCTTTGAAACTTGACAAAATAAAGGAGTTCTTAGTTTTGTCTCTATGGATTGTTTCCTCTTCAAGTAGCTCTAGGCACAGACGGTGGAAGAGCACTTTCATTGAGTGGGGTTGCCAAACTTCCAAGAAATTACGAGTTTCCGAAATAACGGCAAATATTTTTTCACCCAATCTTGATGATACTTGTTGGTAATGATAGGTACACAAATCCCACTTGACTCACCAAATTTTGTTCTTCTAGGTTGATGCGTTCGTTTTCAGTAGCAGTTTTAATATTTAGGTTTCACTCTGTTCTCTCCTATACAGATAGACGAATTTGGAACTCAAAATCCAACACGGTTTGTAGTAGCTCTTTGAAACATGACAAAATAAAGGAGTTCTCAGTTTTGTCTCTATGGTTTGTTTCCTCTTCATGAAGCCCTAAGAAGAGACCGTGGAAAAGCACTTTCATTGATAGGCATTGCAAAGCTTCCAAGCAATTACGATTTTCCGAAATACCAGCAAATATTTTTTCACCCAATCTTGATGATACGTGCTGGTAATGACAAGTACACAAATCCCACTTGGCTCAACAAATTTTGTTCTTCTAGGTTTAAGCGTTCGTCTACAGTAGCAGTTTTTATATTTAGGTTTCACTCTGTTCTCTCCTATATAGACAGATGAATTTGGAACTCTAAATCCAGTATGGTTTGTAGTAGCTCTTTGAAACTTGACAAAATAAAGGAGTTCTCAGTTTTGTCTCTATGATTTGTTTCCGCTTCAAGTAGCCCTTAGCAGAGACTGTGGAATAGCACTTTCATTGAGAGGGGATGCCAAGCTTCTAAGAAATAACGAGTTTCCGAAATACCAGGAAATATTTTTTCACCCAATGTTGATGATACTTGCTGGTAATGATCAGTACACAAATCCCACTTGGCCCATCAAATATTGTTCTTCTGGGTTTAAGCGTTCGTCTACAGTAGCAGTTTTTATATTTAGGTTTCACTCTGTTCTCTAATATATAAATAGATGAATTTGGAACTCTAAATCCAACATGGTTTGTAGTAGCTCTTTGAAACTTGACAAAATAAAGGAGTTCTCAGTTTTGTCTCTATGATTTGTTTCCGCTTCAAGTAGCCCTAAGCAGAGACTGTGGAAAAGCACTTTGATTGAGAGGGGTTGCCAGGCTTCCAAGAAATTACGAGTTTCCGAAATACCAGCAAATATTTTTTCACCCAATATTCATGATACTTGGTGGTATTGATTGGTACACAAATCCCACTTGGCTCACCAAATTTTGTTCTGCTAGGTTGAAGCGTTTGTCTACAGTAGCAGTTTTTATATTTAGGTTTCACTCTGTTCTCTGCTATATAGATAGATGAATTTGGAACTCTAAATCCAACATGCTTTGCAGTAGCTCTTTGAAACTTGACAAAATAAAGTAGTTCTCAGTTTTGTCTCTATGTTTTGTTTCCTCTTCAATTAGTCCTAGGTACAGACTGTGGAAAAGCACTTTCATTGAGAGGGGTGGCCAAGCTTCTAAGAAATAACGGGTTTCCGAAATACCAGCAAATATTTTTTCACACAATCTTGATGATACTTGGTGGTAATGATCAGTACACAAATCACTCTTGGCTCACCAAATTTTCTTCTTCCAGGTTGAAGCGTTCGTTTACAGTAGCAGTTTTTATTTTTAGGTTTTAGTCTCTGCTCTCCTATATAGATAGATGAATTTGGAACTCTAAATCCAACATGGTTTGTAGTAGCTCTTTGAAAGTTGACAAAATAAAGGAGTTCTCAGTTTTGTCTCTATGGTTTGTTTCCTCTTCAAGTAGCCCTATGCACAGACTGTGGAAAAGCACTTTAATTGAGAGGGTTGCCAAGCTTCTAAGAAATAACGAGTTTTCGAAATACCAGCAAATATTTTTTCACCCAATGTTGATGATACTTGGTGGTAATGATCAGTACACAAATCCTACTTGGCTCACCAAATTTTGCTCTCCTGGGTTGAATCGTTCGTCCAAAGTAGCAGTTTTTATTTTTAGGTTTCACTCTGTTCTCTCCTACATAGATAGATGAATTTGGAACTCTAAATCCAACATGGTTTGTAGTAGCTCTTTGAATCTTGTCAAAATAAAAGAGTTCTCAGTTTTGTCTCTATGGTTTGTTTCCCCTTCAAGTAGCCCTAGGCACAGACTGTGGATAAGCACTTTCATTGAGAGGGGTTGCCAAGCTTCTAAGAAATATCGAGTTTCTGAAATACTAGCAAAAATTTTTTTTTCCCAATCTTGATGATACTTGGTGGTGATGATCGGTCCACAAATCCCACTTGGCTCACCAATTTTTGTTTTTCTAGATTGAAGCGTTAGTCACAGTAGCAGTTTTTATGTTTAGGTTTCACTCTGTTCTCTGCTATATAGATAGATGAATTTGGAACTCTAAATCCAGTATGGTTTGCAGTAGCTCTTTGAAACTTGACAAAATAAAGTAGTTATCAGTTTTGTCTCTATGTTTTGTTTCCTTTTCAAGTAGTCCCAGGCACCGACTGTGGAAAAGCACTTTCATTGAGAGGGGTTGCCAAGCTTCTAAGAAATAACGAGTTTCCGAAATACCAGCAAATATTTTTTCACCGAATCTTGATGATACTTGGTGGTAATGATCAGTACACAAATCCCACTTGGCTCATCAAATTTTGTTCTCTTTAGGTTGAAGCGTTCGTTTACAGTAGCAGTTTTTATTTTTAGGTTTTAGTCTCTTCTCTCCTATATATATAGATGAATTTGGAACTCTAAATCCAACATGGTTTGTAGTAGCTATTTGAAAGTTGACAAAATAAAGGAGTTCTCAGTTTTGTCTCTATGGTTTGTTTCCTCTTCAAGTACCCCTAGGAACGGACTGTGGAAAAGCACTTTCATTGAGTGGGGTTGCCAAGCTTCTAAGAAATAACGAGTTTCCGAAATACCAGCAAATATTTTTTCACCCAATGTTGATGATACTTGGTGGTAATGATCAGTACATAAATCCCCCTTGGCTCACCAAAATTTGTATTTCTGGGTTGAATCGTTCGTCGACAGTAGGATTTTTTATATTTAGGTTTCACTCTGTTCTCTCCTATGTAGATAGATGAATTTGGAATTCAAAATCCAACATGGTGTGTAATAGCTCTTTGAAACTTGACAAAATAAAGGAGTTCTCAGATGTGTCTGTATGGTTTGTTTCCTCTTCAAGTAGCCCTAAGCACAGACTGTGGAAAAGCACTTTCATTGAGAGGGGTTGCCAAGCTTCTAAGAAATAACGAGTTTCCGAAATGCCAGCAAATATTTTTTCACCCAACCTTGATGATACTTGGTGGTAATGACAAGTACACAAATCCCACTTGGCTCACCATATTTTGTTCTTCTTCGTTGAAGCGTTCCTCTACAGTAGCATTTTTTATTTTTAGGTTTCACTCTGTTCTCTCCTATATAGATAGATGAATTTGGAACTCTAAATCCAACATGGTTTGTAGTAGCTCTTTGAAACTTGTCAAAATAAAAGAGTTCTCAGTTTTTTCTCTATGGTTTGTTTCCTCTTCAAGTAGCCATAGGCACAGACTGTGGAAAAGCACTTTCATTGAGAGGGGTTGCCAAGCTTCTAAGAAATAACGAGTTTCTGAAATACCAGCAAATATTTTTTCACCCAATCTTGATGATACCTGGTATTGATGATCGGTCCACAAATCCCACTTGGCTCACCAATTTTTGTTTTTCTAGATTGAAGCGTTCGTCTACAATAGCAGTTTTTATGTTTAGGTTTCACTCTGTTCTCTGCTATATAGATAGATGAATTTGGAACTCTAAATCCAGTATAGTTTGCAGTAGCTCTTTGAAACTTGACAAAATAAAGTAGTTCTCAGTTTTGTCTCTATGTTTTGTTTCCTCTTCAAGTAGTCGTAGGCAGAGACTGTGGAAAAGCAGTTTTATTGAGAGGGGTTGCCAAGCTTCTAAGAAATAACGAGTTTCCGAACTACCAGCAAATATTTTTTCACTGAATCTTGATGATACTTGGTGGTAATGATATGTACACAAATCCCACTTGATTCACCAAATTTTGTTCTTCTAGTTTGAAGCATTCGTTTACAGTAGCAGTTTTTATTTTAAGGTTTCACTCTGTTCTCTCCTATATAGATAGAAAAATTTGGAACTCTAAATCCAACATGGTTTGTAGTAGCTCTTTGAAACTTGAAAAAATAAAGGAGGTCTCAGTTTTGTCTCTATGGATTATTTCCTCTTTAAGTAGCCCTAGACAATGACTGTGGAAAAGCACTTTCATTGAGAGGGGTTGCCAAGCTTCCAAAAAATTACGAGTTTCAGAAATACCAGCAAATATTTTTTTTACCCAATGTTGATGATACTTGGTGGTAATGATCAGTACACAAATCCCACTTGGCTCACCAAATTTTGTTCTTCTAGGTTGAAGCATTCGTCTACAGTAGCAGTTTTTATGTTTAGGTTTCACTCTGTTCTCTGCTATATAGATAGATGAATTTGGAACTCTAAATCCAGCATGATTTGTAGTGGCTCTTTGAAACTTGATAAAATAAAGGAGGTCTCAGTTTTGTCTCTATGGATTGTTTCCGCTATAAGTAGCCCTAAGCAGTGACTGTGGAAAAGCACTTTCATTGAGAGCGGTTGCCAAGCTTCCAAGAAATTACGAGTTTCCGAAATACCAGCAAATATTTTTTCACCCAATCTTGATGATACTTGGTGGTAATCATCAGTACACAAATCCCATTTGGCTTACCACATTTTGTTCTTCTAGGTTGAAGCGTTCGTCTACAGTAGCAGTTATTATATTTAGGTTTCACTCTGTTCTCTCCTATATGGATAGATGAATTTGGAACTCTAATCCAACATGGTTTGTAGTAGCTCTTTGAAACTTGACAAAATAAAAAAGTTCTCAGTATTGTCTCTATGATTTGTTTCCGCTTCATGTAGCCCTAAGCAGGGACTGTGGAAAAGCACTCTCCTTGAGAGGGGGTGCCAAGGTTCCAACAAATTACGAGTTTCCGAAATACCAGCAAATATTTTTTCAGCCAATCTTGGTGATACTTGGTGGTAATGATCAGTTCACAAATCCCACTTGGATCACCAAATTTTGTTCTTCTAGGTTGAAGCGTTGGACTACAGTAGAATTTTTTATGTTTAGGTTTCACTCTGTTCTCTGCTATATAGATAGATGATTTTGGAACTCTAAATCCAACATGGTTTGTAGTGGCTCTTTGAAACTTGACAAAATAAAGGAGTTCTCTGTTTTGTCTCTATGGTTTGTTTCCTCTTCACGTACCCCTAGGAACAGACTCTGGAAAAGCACTTTCATTCAGTGGGGTTGCCAAGCTTCTAAGAAATAACTAGTTTCCGAAATACCAGCAAATATTTTTTCACGCAATCTTGATGACACTTGGTGGTGAAGTTCGGTACACAAATCCCACTTGACTCACCAAATTATGTTCTTCTAGGTTGAAGCGTTCGTTTTACAGTAGCAGTTTTTATTTTTAGGTTTCACTCTGTTCTCTCCTATATAGATAGATGAATTTGGAACTCTAAATCCAACATGGTTTGTAGTAGCTCTTTGAAACTTGACAAAATAAAAAAGTTCTCAGTTTTGTCTCTATGAATTGTTTCCTCTTCAAGTAGCCCTAGGCACAGACGGTGGATACGCACTTTCATTGAGAGGGGTTGACAAACTTCCAAGAAATTACGAGTTTCCGAAATACCAGCAAATATTTTTTCAGCAATCTTGATGATACATGGTGGTAATGATCAGTTCACAAATCCCAGTTGGCTTACCAAATTTTGTTCTTCTTGTTTGAAGCGTTCGTCTACAGTAGCAGTATTTATGTTTAGGTTTCACTCTGTTCTCTCCTATATAGATAGATGAATTTGGAACTCTAAATCCAACATGGTTTGTAGTGGCTCTTTGAAACTTGTCAAAATGAAGGAGTTCTCTGTATTGTCTCTATGGTTTGTTCCTCTTCAAGTAGCCCTAGGCACAGAGGGTGGATACGCACTTTCATTGAGAGGGGTTGCCAACTTCCAAGAATTACGAGTTTTCGAAATACCAGCAAATATTTATTCACCCAATCTTGATGGTACATGCTGATTACGATCGCAACACAAATCCCACTTGACTCACCAAATTTTGTTCTTCTATGTTGAAGCGTTCATTTTCAGTAGCAGTTTTTATTTTTAGGTTTCACTCTGTTCTCTCCTATATAGATAGATGAATTTGGAACTCTAAATCCAATACAGTTTGTAGTAGATCTTTGAAACTTGAAACAATAAAGGAGTTCTCAGTTTTGTCTCTATGATTTGTTTCCGCTTCAAGTAGCCCTAAGCAGAAACTGTGGAAAAGCACTTTCATTGAGAGGGGTTGCCAAGCTTCCAAGAAATTACGAGTTTCCGAAATACAGCAAATATTTTTTCACCCAATCTTGATGATACTTGGTGGTAATGATCAGTACAGAAATCCCACTTGGCTCACCAAATTTTGTTCTTCTAGGTTTAAGCGTTCGTCTACAGGAGCAGTTTTTATGTTTAGGTTTCACTCTGTTCTCTGTTATATAAATAGATGAATTTGGAACTCTATATCGAACATGGTTTGTAGTAGCTCTTTGAAACTTGACAAAATAAAGGCGTTCTCAGTTTTGTCTCTATGATTGGTTTCCGCTTCAAGTAGCCCTACGCAGTGACTGTGAAAAGCACTTTCATTGAGAGGGGTTGCCAAGCTTCCAAGAAATAACGAGTTTCCGAAATAACAGCAAATATTTTTTCACCCAATCTTTATTATACTTGGTGGTAATGATCAGTATACAAATCCCATTTGGCTCACCAAATTTTGTTCTTCCAGGTTGAAGATTTCGACTACAGTAGCAGTTTTTAGGTTTAGGTTTCACTCTGTTCTCTCGTATATAGATAGATGAATTTGGAACTCTAAATCCAACATGGTTTGTAGTGGCTCTTTGAAACCTGACAAAATAAAGGAGTTCTCAGTTTTGTCGCTATGGTTTGTTTCCTCTTCAATAGCCCCTGGCACAAACGGAGGAAAAGCACTTTCATTGAAAGGGGTTGCCAAGCTTCCTAGAAATTACGAGTTTTCGAAATACCCGCAAATATTTTTCACCCAATCTTGATGATACTTTGTGGTAATGATCAGTTCACAAATCCCACTTGGATCACCAAATTTTGTTCTTCTAGGTTTAAGCGTTCGTCTACAGGAGCAGTTTTTATGTTTAGGTTTCACTCTGTTCTCTGTTATATAAATAGATGAATTTGGAACTCTATATCGAACATGGTTTGTAGTAGCTCTTTGAAACTTGACAAAATAAAGGCGTTCTCAGTTTTGTCTCTATGATTGGTTTCCGCTTCAAGTAGCCCTAAGCATTGACTGTGGAAAAGCACTTTCATTGAGAGGGGTTGCCAAGCTTCCAAGAAATTACGAGTTTCCAAAATAATAGCAAATATTTTTTCACCCAATCTTGATTATACTTGGTGTTAATGATCAGTACACAAATCCCATTTGGCTCACCAAATTTTGTTCTTCTCTCTTGAAGAGTTCGTTTACAGTAGCAGTTTTTATGTTTAGGTTTCACTCTGTTCTCTACTATATAGATAGATGAATTTGGAACTCTAAATCCAACATGGTTTGTAGTGGCTCTTTGAAACTTGACAAAATAAAGGAGTTCTCTGTTTTTTCTCTATGGTTTGTTTCCTCTTCAAGTAGCCCCAGGCACAAACGGAGGAAAAGCACTTTCATTGAGAGGGGTTGCCAAGCTTCCAAGAAATTACGAGTTCCGAAATACCAGCAAATATTTTTTCACCCAATCTTGATGATACTTGGTGGTAATGATCAGTTCACAAATCCCACTTGGATCACCAAATTTCTTCTTGGTTGAAGCGTTCGTTTACAGTAGCAGTTTTTATGTTTAGGTTTCACTCTGTTCTCTGCTATATAGATAGATGAATTTGGAACTCTAAATCCAACATGGTTTGTAGTGGCTCTTTGAAACTTGACAAAATAAAGGAGTTCTCTGTTTTTTCTCTATGGTTTGTTTCCTCTTCAAGTAGCCCTAGGCACAGACGGTGGATACGCACATTCCTTGAGAGGGGTTGCCAAGGTTCCAAGAAATTACGAGTTTCCGAAATACCAGCAAATATTTTTTCACCCAATCTTAATGATACTTGGTGTTTACGATCGGTACACAAATCCCACTTGACTCACCAAATTTTGTTCTTCTATGTTGAAGCATTCGTTTTCAGTAGCAGTTTTTATTTTTAGGTTTCACTCTGTTCTCTCCTATATAGATAGATGAATTTGGAACTCTAAATTCAACATGGTTTGTAGTAGCTCTTTGAAACTTGAAAAAATAAAGGAGTTCTCAGTTTTGTCTCTATGGTTTATTTCCTCTTCAATTACCCCTAGGAACAGACTGTGGAAAAGCACTTTCATTGAGAGGCGTTGCCAAGCTTCTAAGAAATAACGAGTTTCTGAAATACCAGCAAATATTTTTTCACCCAATCTTGATGATACTTGGTGGTGATGACCACTACACAAATCCCACTTGGCTCACCAAATTTTGTTCTTCTAGGTTGAAGCATTCGTCTACAGTAGCAAATTTTATATTTAGGTTTCACTCTGTTCTCTCCTGTGTAGATAGATGACTTTGGAACTCTATATCCAACATGGTTTGTAGTAGGTCTTTGAAACTTGACAAAATGAAGGAGTTCTCAGTTTTGTCTCTATGATTTGTTTCCGCTTCAAGTAGCCCTAAGCAGTGACTGTGGAAAAGCACTTTCCTTGATAGGGGTTGCCAAGGTTCCAATAAATTACGAGTTTTGGAAATGCCATCAAATATTTTTTTCTCCCAATCTTGATGATACTTGGTGGTAATGATCAGTTCAAAAATCCCAATTGGATCACCAAATTTTGTTCTTCTTCGTTGAAGCGTTCGTCTACAGTAGCAGTTTTTATGTTTAGGTTTCACTCTGTTCTCTGCTATATAGATAAATGAATTTGGAACTCTAAATCCAACATGGTTTGTAGTGGCTCTTTAAAACTTGACAAAATAAAGGAGTTCTCAGTTTTGTCTCTATGATTTGTTTCCGCTTCATGTAGCCCTAAGCAGAGACTGTGGAAAAGCACTTTCATTGAAAGGGGTTGCCAAGCTTCCAAGAAATAACGAGTTTCCGAAATACCAGCAAATATTTTGTCACCCAATGTTGATGATACATAGTGGTAATGATCGGTATCCAAATCCCACTTGACTCACCAAATTTTGTTCTTCTAGGTTGAAGGGTTCGTCTACAGTAGCAGTTTTTATATTTAGGTGTCACTCTGTTCTCTGCTATATAGATGGATGAATTTGGAACTCTAAATCCAACATGGTTTGTAGTAGCTCTTTGAAACTTGACAAAATAAAGGAGTTCTCAGTTTTGTCTCTATGGATTGTTTCCTCTTCACGTAGCCCTAGGCACACACTGTGGAAAAGCACTTTTATTGAGAGGGGTTGCCAAGCTTCTAAGAAATAACGAGTTTCTGAAATACCAGGAAAATTTTTCACCCAATCTTGATGATACTTGGTGGTAATGATCAGTACACAAATCCCACTTGGCACACCAAATTTTGTTCTTCTAGGTTTAAGCATTCGTTTTCAGTAGTAGTTTTATTTTTAGGTTTCACTCTGTTCTCTCATATATAGATAGATGAATTTGGAACTCTAAATCCAATATGGTTTGTAGTAGCTCTTTGAAACTTGACAAAATAAAGGAGTTCCCAGTTTTGTCTCTATGATTTGTTTCCGCTTCAAGTAGCCCTAAGCAGAAACTGTGGAAAAGCACTTTCATTGTGATGGGTGGCAAATCTTCCAAGAAATTACGAGTTTCCGAAATACCAGCAGATATTTTTTCACCCAGTCTTGATGATACGTGGTGGTAATGACAACTCCACAAATCCCACTTGGCTCACCAAATTTTGTTCTTCTAGGTTTAAGCGTTCGTTTACAGTAGCAGTTTTTATGTTTAGGTTTCACTCTGTTCTGTCCTATATAGATAGATGAATTTGGAACTCTAAATCCAACATGGTTTGTAGTAGCTCTTTGAAACTTGACAAAATAAAGGAGTTCTCAGTTTTGTCTCTATGGTTTCTTTCCTCTTCAAGTACCCCTTGGAACAGATTGTGGAAAAGCACTTTCATTGAGTGGGGTTGCCAAGCTTCTAAGAAATAACGAGTTTCCGAAATACCAGCAAATGTTTTTTCACGCAATCTTGATGACACTTGGTGGTAATGATCAGTACACAAATCCCACTTGGCTCACCAAATTTTGTTCTTCTAGGTTGAAGCGTTCGTCTACAGTAGCCGTTTTTATATGTAGGTTTCACTCTGTTCTCTCCTATATGGATAGATGAATTTGGAACTCTAAATCCAATATGGTTTGTAGTAGCTATTTGAAACTTGACAAAATAAAGGAGTTCTCAGTTTTGTCCCTATGGTTTGTTTCCTCTTCAAGTAGCCCTAGGCACAGACTGTGGAAAAGCACTTTCATTGATAGGGGTTGCCAAGCTTACAAAAAATTACGAGTTTCAGAAATACCAGCAAATATTTTTTTACCCAATGTTGATGATACTTGGTGGTAATGATCAGTACACAAATCCCACTTGGCTCACCAAATTTTGTTCTTCTAGGTTGAAGCATTCGTCTACAGTAGCAGTTTTTTATGTTTAGGTTTCACTCTGTTCTCTGCTATATAGATTGATGAATTTGGAACTCTAAATCCAGCATGATTTGTAGTGGCTGTTTGAAACTTGATAAAATAAAGGAGGTCTCAGTTTTGTCTCTATGGATTGTTTCCGCTATAAGTAGCCCTAAGCAGTGACTGTGGTAAAGCACTTTCATTGAGAGCGGTTGCCAAGCTTCCAAGAAATTACGAGTTTCCGAAATACCAGCAAATATTTTTTCACCCAATCTTGATGATACTTGGTGGTAATCATCAGTACACAAATCCCATTTGGCTTACCACATTTTGTTCTTCTAGGTTGAAGCGTTCGTCTACAGTAGCAGTTATTATATTTAGGTTTCACTCTGTTTTCTCCTATATGGATAGATGAATTTGGAACTCTAAATCCAACATGGTTTGTAGTAGCTCTTTGAAACTTGACAAAATAAAAAGTTCTCAGTATTGTCTCTATGATTTGTTTCCGCTTCATGTAGCCCTAAGCAGGGACTGTGGAAAAGCACTCTCCTTGAGAGGGGTTGCCAAGGTTCCAACAAATTACGAGTTTCCGAAATACCAGCAAATATTTTTTCAGCCAATCTTGGTGATACTTGGTGGTAATGATCAGTTCACAAATCCCACTTGGATCACCAAATTTTGTTCTTCTAGGTTGAAGCGTTGGACTACAGTAGAATTTTTTATGTTTAGGTTTCACTCTGTTCTCTGCTATATAGATAGATGATTTTGGAACTCTAAATCCAACATGGTTTGTAGTGGCTCTTTGAAACTTGACAAAATAAAGGAGTTCTCTGTTTTGTCTCTATGGTTTGTTTCCTCTTCACGTACCCCTAGGAACAGACTCTGGAAAAGCACTTTCATTCAGTGGGGTTGCCAAGCTTCTAAGAAATAACGAGTTTCCGAAATACCAGCAAATATTTTTTCACGCAATCTTGATGACACTTGGTGGTGAAGTTCGGTACACAAATCCCACTTGACTCACCAAATTATGTTCTTCTAGGTTGAAGCGTTCGTTTACAGTAGCAGTTTTTATTTTTAGGTTTCACTCTGTTCTCTCCTATATAGATAGATGAATTTGGAACTCTAAATCCAACATGGTTTGTAGTAGCTCTTTGAAACTTGACAAAATAAAAAAGTTCTCAGTTTTGTCTCTATGAATTGTTTCCTCTTCAAGTAGCCCTAGGCACAGACGGTGGATACGCACTTTCATTGAGAGGGGTTGACAAACTTCCAAGAAATTACGAGTTTCCGAAATACCAGCAAATATTTGTTCACCCAATCTTGATGATACATGGTGGTAATGATCAGTTCACAAATCCCAGTTGGCTTACCAAATTTTGTTCTTCTTGTTTGAAGCGTTCGTCTACAGTAGCAGTATTTATGTTTAGGTTTCACTCTGTTCTCTCCTATATAGATAGATGAATTTGGAACTCTAAATCCAACATGGTTTGTAGTGGCTCTTTGAAACTTGTCAAAATGAAGGAGTTCTCTGTATTGTCTCTATGGTTTGTTTCCTCTTCAAGTAGCCCTAGGCACAGAGGGTGGATACGCACTTTCATTGAGAGGGGTTGCCAACTTCCAAGAAATTACGAGTTTTCGAAATACCAGCAAATATTTATTCACCCAATCTTGATGGTACATGCTGATTACGATCGCAACACAAATCCCACTTGACTCACCAAATTTTGTTCTTCTATGTTGAAGCGTTCATTTTCAGTAGCAGTTTTTATTTTTAGGTTTCACTCTGTTCTCTCCTATATAGATAGATGAATTTGGAACTCTAAATCCAATACAGTTTGTAGTAGATCTTTGAAACTTGAAACAATAAAGGAGTTCTCAGTTTTGTCTCTATGATTTGTTTCCGCTTCAAGTAGCCCTAAGCAGAAACTGTGGAAAAGCACTTTCATTGAGAGGGGTTGCCAAGCTTCCAAGAAATTACGAGTTTCCGAAATACCAGCAAATATTTTTTCACCCAATCTTGATGATACTTGGTGGTAATGATCAGTACAGAAATCCCACTTGGCTCACCAAATTTTGTTCTTCTAGGTTTAAGCGTTCGTCTACAGGAGCAGTTTTTATGTTTAGGTTTCACTCTGTTCTCTGTTATATAAATAGATGAATTTGGAACTCTATATCGAACATGGTTTGTAGTAGCTCTTTGAAACTTGACAAAATAAAGGCGTTCTCAGTTTTGTCTCTATGATTGGTTTCCGCTTCAAGTAGCCCTACGCAGTGACTGTGAAAAAGCACTTTCATTGAGAGGGGTTGCCAAGCTTCCAAGAAATAACGAGTTTCCGAAATAACAGCAAATATTTTTTCACCCAATCGTTATTATACTTGGTGGTAATGATCAGTATACAAATCCCATTTGGCTCACCAAATTTTGTTCTTCCAGGTTGAAGAGTTCGACTACAGTAGCAGTTTTTAGGTTTAGGTTTCACTCTGTTCTCTCGTATATAGATAGATGAATTTGGAACTCTAAATCCAACATGGTTTGTAGTGGCTCTTTGAAACCTGACAAAATAAAGGAGTTCTCAGTTTTGTCGCTATGGTTTGTTTCCTCTTCAATAGCCCCTGGCACAAACGGAGGAAAAGCACTTTCATTGAAAGGGGTTGCCAAGCTTCCTAGAAATTACGAGTTTTCGAAATACCCGCAAATATTTTTCACCCAATCTTGATGATACTTTGTGGTAATGATCAGTTCACAAATCCCACTTGGATCACCAAATTTTGTTCTTCTAGGTTTAAGCGTTCGTCTACAGGAGCAGTTTTTATGTTTAGGTTTCACTCTGTTCTCTGTTATATAAATAGATGAATTTGGAACTCTATATCGAACATGGTTTGTAGTAGCTCTTTGAAACTTGACAAAATAAAGGCGTTCTCAGTTTTGTCTCTATGATTGGTTTCCGCTTCAAGTAGCCCTAAGCATTGACTGTGGAAAAGCACTTTCATTGAGAGGGGTTGCCAAGCTTCCAAGAAATTACGAGTTTCCAAAATAATAGCAAATATTTTTTCACCCAATCTTGATTATACTTGGTGTTAATGATCAGTACACAAATCCCATTTGGCTCACCAAATTTTGTTCTTCTAGCTTGAAGAGTTCGTTTACAGTAGCAGTTTTTATGTTTAGGTTTCACTCTGTTCTCTGCTATATAGATAGATGAATTTGGAACTTTAAATCCAACATGGTTTGTAGTGGCTCTTTGAAACTTGACAAAATAAAGGAGTTCTCTGTTTTTTCTCTATGGTTTGTTTCCTCTTCAAGTAGCCCCAGGCACAAACGGAGGAAAAGCACTTTCATTGAGAGGGGTTGCCAAGCTTCCAAGAAATTACGAGTTTCCGAAATACCAGCAAATATTTTTTCACCCAATCTTGATGATACTTGGTGGTAATGATCAGTTCACAAATCCCACTTGGATCACCAAATTTTGTTCTTCTTGGTTGAAGCGTTCGTTTACAGTAGCAGTTTTTATGTTTAGGTTTCACTCTGTTCTCTGCTATATAGATAGATGAATTTGGAACTCTAAATCCAACATGGTTTGTAGTGGCTCTTTGAAACTTGACAAAATAAAGGAGTTCTCTGTTTTTTCTCTATGGTTTGTTTCCTCTTCAAGTAGCCCTAGGCACAGACGGTGGATACGCACATTCCTTGAGAGGGGTTGCCAAGGTTCCAAGAAATTACGAGTTTCCGAAATACCAGCAAATATTTTTTCACCCAATCTTAATGATACTTGGTGTTTACGATCGGTACACAAATCCCACTTGACTCACCAAATTTTGTTCTTCTATGTTGAAGCATTCGTTTTCAGTAGCAGTTTTTATTTTTAGGTTTCACTCTGTTCTCTCCTATATAGATAGATGAATTTGGAACTCTAAATTCAACATGGTTTGTAGTAGCTCTTTGAAACTTGAAAAAATAAAGGAGTTCTCAGTTTTGTCTCTATGGTTTATTTCCTCTTCAAGTACCCCTAGGAACAGACTGTGGAAAAGCACTTTCATTGAGAGGCGTTGCCAAGCTTCTAAGAAATAACGAGTTTCTGAAATACCAGCAAATATTTTTTCACCCAATCTTGATGATACTTGGTGGTGATGACCACTACACAAATCCCACTTGGCTCACCAAATTTTGTTCTTCTAGGTTGAAGCATTCGTCTACAGTAGCAAATTTTATATTTAGGTTTCACTCTGTTCTCTCCTGTGTAGATAGATGACTTTGGAACTCTATATCCAACATGGTTTGTAGTAGGTCTTTGAAACTTGACAAAATGAAGGAGTTCTCAGTTTTGTCTCTATGATTTGTTTCCGCTTCAAGTAGCCCTAAGCAGTGACTGTGGAAAAGCACTTTCCTTGACAGGGGTTGCCAAGGTTCCAATAAATTACGAGTTTTGGAAATGCCATCAAATATTTTTTTCTCCCAATCTTGATGATACTTGGTGGTAATGATCAGTTCAAAAATCCCAATTGGATCACCAAATTTTGTTCTTCTTCGTTGAAGCGTTCGTCTACAGTAGCAGTTTTTATGTTTAGGTTTCACTCTGTTCTCTGCTATATAGATAAATGAATTTGGAACTCTAAATCCAACATGGTTTGTAGTGGCTCTTTAAAACTTGACAAAATAAAGGAGTTCTCAGTTTTGTCTCTATGATTTGTTTCCGCTTCATGTAGCCCTAAGCAGAGACTGTGGAAAAGCACTTTCATTGAAAGGGGTTGCCAAGCTTCCAAGAAATAACGAGTTTCCGAAATACCAGCAAATATTTTGTCACCCAATGTTGATGATACATAGTGGTAATGATCGGTATCCAAATCCCACTTGACTCACCAAATTTTGTTCTTCTAGGTTGAAGGGTTCGTCTACAGTAGCAGTTTTTATATTTAGGTGTCACTCTGTTCTCTGCTATATAGATGGATGAATTTGGAACTCTAAATCCAACATGGTTTGTAGTAGCTCTTTGAAACTTGACAAAATAAAGGAGTTCTCAGTTTTGTCTCTATGGATTGTTTCCTCTTCACGTAGCCCTAGGCACACACTGTGGAAAAGCACTTTTATTGAGAGGGGTTGCCAAGCTTCTAAGAAATAACGAGTTTCTGAAATACCAGGAAAATTTTTTCACCCAATCTTGATGATACTTGGTGGTAATGATCAGTACACAAATCCCACTTGGCACACCAAATTTTGTTCTTCTAGGTTTAAGCATTCGTTTTCAGTAGTAGTTTTATTTTTAGGTTTCACTCTGTTCTCTCATATATAGATAGATGAATTTGGAACTCTAAATCCAATATGGTTTGTAGTAGCTCTTTGAAACTTGACAAAATAAAGGAGTTCCCAGTTTTGTCTCTATGATTTGTTTCCGCTTCAAGTAGCCCTAAGCAGAAACTGTGGAAAAGCACTTTCATTGTGATGGGTGGCAAATCTTCCAAGAAATTACGAGTTTCCGAAATACCAGCAGATATTTTTTCACCCAGTCTTGATGATACGTGGTCGTAATGACAACTCCACAAATCCCACTTGGCTCACCAAATTTTGTTCTTCTAGGTTTAAGCGTTCGTTTACAGTAGCAGTTTTTATGTTTAGGTTTCACTGTGTTCTGTCCTATATAGATAGATGAATTTGGAACTCTAAATCCAACATGGTTTGTAGTAGCTCTTTGAAACTTGACAAAATAAAGGAGTTCTCAGTTTTGTCTCTATGGTTTCTTTCCTCTTCAAGTACCCCTTGGAACAGATTGTGGAAAAGCACTTTCATTGAGTGGGGTTGCCAAGCTTCTAAGAAATAACGAGTTTCCGAAATACCAGCAAATGTTTTTTCACGCAATCTTGATGACACTTGGTGGTAATGATCAGTACACAAATCCCACTTGGCTCACCAAATTTTGTTCTTCTAGGTTGAAGCGTTCGTCTACAGTAGCCGTTTTTATATGTAGGTTTCACTCTGTTCTCTCCTATATGGATAGATGAATTTGGAACTCTAAATCCAATATGGTTTGTAGTAGCTATTTGAAACTTGACAAAATAAAGGAGTTCTCAGTTTTGTCCCTATGGTTTGTTTCCTCTTCAAGTAGCCCTAGGCACAGACTGTGGAAAAGCACTTTCATTGATAGGGGTTGCCAAGCTTCTAAGAAATAACGAGTTTCCGAAATACCAGCAAATATTTTTTCACCCAATCTTGATGATACTTGGTGGTGATGACCAGTACACAAATCCCACTTGGCTCACCAAATTTTGTTCTTCTAGGTTGAAGCATTCGTCTACAGTAGCAATTTTTATATTTAGGTTTCACTCTGTTCTCTCCTGTATAGATAGATGACTTTGGAACTCTAAATCCAACATGGTTTGTAGTACCTCTTTGAAACTTGACTAAAAAAAAGGAGTTCTCAGTTTTGTCTCTATGATTTGTTTCCGCTTCAAGTAGCCCTAAGCAGTGACTGTGGAAAAGCACTTTCCTTGAGAGGGGTTGCCAAGGTTCCAACAAATTACGAGTTTTGGAAATAACAGCAAATATTTTTTTCACCCAATCTTGATGATACTTGGTGGTAATGATCAGTTCACAAATCCCACTTGGATCCCCAATTTTGTTCTTCTTGGTTGAATCACTCGTCTACAGTAGCAGTTTTTATGTTTAAGTTTCACTCTGTTCTCTGCTATATAGATAAATGAATTTGGAACTCTAAATCCAACATGGTTTGTAGTGGCTCTTTGAAACTTGACAAAAAAAAATTGAGTTCTCTGTTTTGTCTCTATGGTTTGTTTCCTCTTCAAGTAGCCTTAGGCACAGAGGGTGGATACGCACTTTCAGTGAGAGGGGTTGCCAAGCTTCCAAGAAATTACGAGTTTCCGAAATACCAGCAAATATTTTTTCACCCAATCTTGATGATACTTGGCGTTTACGATCGGTACACAAACCCACTTGGCTCACCAAATTTTGTTCTTCTAGGATGAAGTGTTCATCTACAGTAGCAGTTTTTATGTTCAGGTTTCACTCTATTCTCTGCTATACAGATAGATAAATTTGGAACTCTAGATCCAACATGGTTTGTAGTGGCTCTTTGAAACTTGACAAAATAAAGGAGTTCTCTGTTTTGTCTCTATGGTTTGTTTCGTCCTCAAGTAGCCTTGGGCACAGACAGTGGATATGCACTTTCATTAAGAGGGATCCCAAGCTTCCAAGAAATTATGAGTTTCCGAAATACCAGCAAATATTTTTTCACCCAATCTTGATGATTCTTGGTGTTTACGATTGGTACACAAATCCCACTTAACTCACCAAATTTTGTTCTTCTATGTTGAAGCGTTCGTGTTCAGTAGCAGTTTTTATTTTTAGGTTTCACTCTGTTCTCTCCTATATAGATAGATGAATTTGGAAATCTAAATCCAAGATGGTTTGTAGTAGCTCTTTGAAACTTGACAAAATAAAGGAGTTCTCACTTTTGTCTCTATTGTTTGTTTCCTCTTCAAGTACCCCTAGGAACAGACTGTGGAAAAGCACTTTCATTGAGTGGGGTTGCCAAGCTTCTAAGAAATAACGAGTTTCCGAAATACCAGCAAATATTTTTTCACGCAATCTTGATGACACTTGGTGGTAATGATCGGTACACAAATCCCAGTTGGCTCACCAAATTTTGTCTTCTAGGTTGAAGCGTTCATCTACAGTAGCAGTTTTTATATTTAGGTTTCACTCTGTTCTCTCCAATATGGTTAGATGAATTTGGAACTCTAAATCCAATATGGTTTGTAGTAGCTCCTTGAAACTAGACAAAGTAAAGGAGTTCTCAGTTTTGTCTCTATGATTTGTTTCCGACTCATGTAGCCCTAAGCAGAGACTGTGAAAAAGCACTTTCATTGAAAGGGGTTGCCAAGCTTCCAAGAAATTACGAGTTTCCGAAATACCAGCAAATATTTTGTCACCCAATGTTGATGATACGTGGTGGTAGTGATCATTATCCAAATCCCACTTGGCTCACCAAATTTTGTTCTTCTAGGATGAAGCGTTCGTCTACAGTAGCAGTTTTTATGTTTAGGTTTCACTCTGTTCTCTGCTATACAGATAGATGAATTTAAAACTCTAAATCCAACATGGTTTGTAGTGGCTCTTTGAAACTTGACAGAATAAAGGAGTTCTCTGTTTTGTCTCTATGGTTTGTTTCGTCTTCAAGTAGCCCTAGGCACAGACAGTGGATACGCACTTTCATTGAAGGGATCCCAAGCTTCCAAGAAATTATGAGTTTCCGAAATACCAGCAAATATTTTTTCACCCAATCTTGGTGATACTTGGTGTTTACGATCGGAGCACAAATCCCACTTGACTCACCAAATTTTGTTCTTCTTGGTTGAAGCGTTCTTTTTCAGTAGCAGTTTTTATTTTTAGGTTTCACTCTGTTCTCTCCTATATAGATAGATGAATTTGGAACTCGAAATCCAACTTGGTTTGTAGTAGCTCTTTGAAACTTGACAAAATAAAGGAGTTCTCAGTTTTGTCTCTATGGTTTGTTTCCTATTCAAGTACCCCTAGGAACAGACTGTGGAAAAGCACTTTCATTGAGTGGGGTTGCCAAGCTTCTAAGAAATAACGAGTTTCCGAATTACCAGCAAATATTTTTTCACCCAATCTTGATGATACGTGGTGGTAATGACAAGTACACAAATCCCACTTGGCTCACCAAATTTTGTTCTTCTAGGATGAAGCGTTGATCTACAGTAGCAGTTTTAATGTTTAGGTTTCACTCTGTTCTCTGCTATACAGATAGATGAATTTAGAACTCTAATCCAACATGGTTTGTAGTGGCTCTTTGAAACTTGACAAAGTAAAGGAGTTCTCAGTTTTGTCTCTATGATTTGTTTCCGTTTCAAGTAGCCCTAAGCAGAGACTGTGAAAAAGCACTTTCATTGAGAGGGGTGGCCATGCTTCTAAAAAATAACGAGTTTCCGAATTACCAGCAAATATTTTTTCACCCAATCTTGATGATACTTGGTGGTGAAGATCGGTACACAAATCCCACTTAGCTCACCAAATTTTGTTCTTCTAGGTTGAAGCGTTCGTCTACTGTAGCAGTTTTTATATTTAGGTTTCTCTCTGTTCTCTCCTATATAGATAGATGAATTTGGAACTCTAAATCCAAGATGGTTTGTAGTAGCTCTTTGAAACTTGACAAAATAAAGGAGTTCTCAGTTTTGTCTCTATGGTTTCTTTCCTCTTCAAGTACCCCTAGGAACAGAATTTGGAAAAGCACATTCATTGAGTGGGGTTGCCAAGCTTCTAAGAAATAACGTGTTTCCGAAATACCAGCAAATATTTTTTCACCCAAACTTGATGATACCTGGTGGTAATGATCAGTACACAAATCCCACTTGGCTCACCAAATTTTGTCTTCTAGGTTGAAGCGTTCATCTACAGTAGCAGTTTTTAAATTTAGGTTTCACTCTGTTCTCTCCAATATGGATAGATGAATTTGGAACTCTAAATCCAATATGGTTTGTAGTAGCTCTTTGAAACTAGACAAAGTAAAGGAGTTCTCAGTTTTGTCTCTATGGTTTGTTTCCGCCTCATGTAGCCCTAAGCAGAGACTGTTGAAATGCACTTTCATTGAAAGGGGTTGCCAAGCTTAGAAGAAATTACGAGTTTCCGAAATACCAGCAAATATTTTGTCACCCAATGTTGATGATACGTGGTGGTAATGATCGGTATCCAAATCCCACTTGGCTCACCAAATTTTGTTCTTCTAGGATGAAGCATTCGTCTACAGTAGCAGTTTTTATGTTTAGGTTTCACTCTGTTCACTGCTATACAGATAGATGAATTTAAAACTCTAAATCCAACATGGTTTGTAGTGGCTGTTTGAAACTTGAGAAAATAAAGGAGTTCTCTCTTTTGTCTCTATGGTTTGTTTCGTCTTCAAGTAGCCCTAGGCACAGACAGTGGATACGCACTTTCATTGAGAGGAATCCCAAACATCCAAGAAATTATGAGTTTCCGAAATACCAGCAAATATTTTTTCACCCAATCTTGATGATACCTGGTGTTTATGATCGGTACACAAATCCCACTTGACTCACCAAATTTTGTTCTTCTATGTTAAAGCGTTCGTTTTCAGTAGCAGTTTTTATTTTTAGGTCTCACTCTTTTCTCTGCTATATAGATAGATGAATTTGGAACTCTAAATCCAACATGGTTTTTAGTAGCTCTTTGAACCTTGACAAAATAGAGGAGTTCTCAGTTTTGTCTCTATTATTTATTTCCGCTTCAAGTATCCCTAAGCAGAGACTGTGGAAAAGCACTTTCATTGAGATGGGTTGCCAAGCTTCTAAGAAATAACGAGTTTCCGAATTACCAGCAAATATTTTTTCACCCAATCATGATGATACTTGGTAATGAAGATCGGTACACAAATCCCACTTGGCTCACCGAATTTTCTTCTTCTGGGTTGAAGCATTCATTAACAATAGCAGTTTTTATTTTTAGGTTTCCATCTGTTCTCTTCTATATTGATAGATGAATTTGGAACTCTATATCGAACATGGTTTGTAGTAGCTCTTTGAAACGTGACAAAATAAAGGAGTTCTCAGTTTTGTCTCTGTGGATTGTTTCCTCTTCAAGTAGCCCTAGGCACAGACTGTGGAAAAGCACTTTCATTGAGAGGGGTTGCCAAGCTTCTAAGAAATAACTAGTTTCCGAAATACCAGCAAATATTTTTTCACCCAATCTAGATGATACTTGATGGTAATGATCAGTTCACAAATTTCACTTGGCACACCAAATTTTGTTCTTCTAGGATGAAGCGTTCGTCTACATTAGCAGTTTTTATATTTAGGATTCACTCTGTTCTCCCCTATATAGATAGATGAATTTGGAACTCTAAATCCAATATGGTTTGTAGTAGCTCTTTGAAACTTGACAAAATAAAGGAGTTCTCAGTTTTTTCTCTATGGTTTGTTTCCTCTTCAAGTAGCCCTAGGCACAGACTGTGGAAAAGCAATTTCATTGAGAGGGGTTGCCAAGCTTCTAAGAAATAACGAGTTTCTGAAATACCAGCAAATATTTTTTCACCCAATCTTGATGATACTTGGTGGTAATGATCAGTACACAAATCCCACTTGGCTCACCAAATTATGTTCTTCTAGGTTGTAGCGTTCGTCTACAGCACCAGTTTTTATATGTAGGTTTCACTGTCTTCTCTCTCATATAGATAGATGAATTTGGAAACCTAAATCCAACATCTTTTATAGTAGCTCTTTGAAACTTGACAAAATATAGTAGTTCTCAGTTTTTTCTTTATGGATTGTTTCCTCTTCAAGTAGCCCTAGGCACTGAGTGTGGAAAAGCACTTTCATTGAGAGGGGTTGCCAAGCTTCTAAGAAATAACGAGTTTCTGAAATACCAGCAAATATTTTTTCACCGATTCTTGATGATAGTTGGTGGTGATGATCAGTACACAAATCCCCCTTGGCTCACCAAATTTTGTTCTTCTAGGTTGAAGCGTTCGTCTACAGTAGCAGTTTTTATATTTTGGTTTCACAATGTTCTCTCCTAAATAGATAGATGAATTTGGAACTCTAAATCCAACATGGTTTGTAGTAGCTCTTTGAAACTTGACAAAATAAAGGAGTTCTCAGTTTTGTCTCTGTGATTTGTTTCCGCTTCAAGTAGCCCTAAGCAGAGACTGTGGAAAAGCACTTTCATTGATAGGGGTTGCCAAGCTTCTAAGAAATTACGAGTTTCTGAAATGGCAGCAAATATTTTTTCACCCAATGTTGATGATACGTGGTGGTAATGACAAGTCCACAAATCCCACTTGGCTCACCAAATTTACTTTTTCTACGTTGATGCGTTCCTTTACAGTAGCAGTTTTTATATTTAGGTTTCACTCTGTTCTATCCTATATAGATAGAGGAATTTGGAACTCTAAATCCAACATGGTTTGTAGAAGCTCTTTGAAAGTTGACAAAATAAAGGAGTTTTCAGTTTTGTCTCTATTGTTTGTTTCCATTTCAAGTAGCCCCAGGCACAGACTGTGGAAAAGCACTTTCATTGAGAGGGGTTGCCAAGCTTCGAAGAAATAACGAGTTTCCGAAATACCAGCAAATATTTTTCACCCAATCTTGATGATACTTGGTAGTAATGATCGGTACACAAATCCCACTTGACTCACAAAATTTTGTTCTTCTAGGTTGAAGCGTTCGTTTACAGTAGCAGTTTATATTTTTAGTTTCCCTCTGTTCTCTCCTATATAGATAGATGAGTTTGGAACTCTAATTTCAACATGGTGTCTAATAGCTCTTTGAAACTTGACAAAATAAAGGAGTTCTCAGTTTTGTCTCTATGAGTTGTTACCGCTTCATGTACCCTAAGCAGAGACTGTGGAAAAGCACTTTCATTGAAAGGGGTTGGGAAATCTTCCAAGAAATTACGAGTTTCTGAAATACCAGCAAATATTTTCTCACCCAATGTTGATGATACGTGCTGGTAATGACAAGTACACAAATCCAACTTGGCTCACCAAATTTTGTTCTTCTAGGTTGAAGCGTTCGTTTACAGTAGCAGTTTTTAATTTGAGGTTTCACTCTGTTCTCTCCTATAGAGATAGATGAATTTGCAACTCTAAATCCAACATGGTTTGTAGTAGCTCTTTAAAACTAGACAAAATAAAGGAGTTCTCAGTTTTGTCTCATTGGTTTGTTTCCTCTTCAAGTAGCCCTAGGCACAGACTGTGGAAAAGTACTTTCATTGAGAGGGGTTGCCAAGCTTCTAAGAAATAACGAGTTTCCGAAATACCAGCAAATATTTTTTAACCCAATGTCGATGATACTTGGTGGTAATGATCTGTACACAAATGGCACTTGGCTCACCAAATTTTGTTCTTCAACTTTGAAGCATTCGTCTACAATAGCAATTATAAAATTTAGGTTTCACTCTGTTCTATCCTATATAGATAGATGGATTTGGAACTCTAAATCCAACATGGTGTGTATTAGCTCTTTGAAACTTGACAAAATAAAGGAGTTCTCAGTTTTGTCTCTACGATTTGTTTCCACTTCATGTAGCCCTAAGCAGAGACTGTGGAAAAGCACTTTCATTGAAAGGGTTTGCCAAGGTTCTATGAAATTACGAGTTTCTGAAATAGCAGCAAATATTTTTTCACCCAATGTTGATGATACGTGGTGGTAATGACAAGTCCACAAATCCCACTTGGCTCACAAAATTAACTTCTTCTACATTGATGCGTTCGTTTACAGTAGCAGTTTTTATTTTTAGGTTTCACTCTGTTCTCTCCTATATAGATAGATGAATTTGGAACTCTAAATTCAACATGATTTGTAGTAGCTCTTTGAAACTTGACAAAATAAAGGAGTTCTCAGTTTTGTCTCTATGGTTTGTTTCCTCTTCAAGTAGCCCTGGCACAGACTGTGGAAAAGCACTTTCATTGAGAGGGGTTGCCAAGCTTTTGAGAAATAACGAGTTTCTGAAATACAGGCAAGTATTTTTTCAACCAATCTTGATGATACTTGGTGGTCATGATCTGTCCACAAATCCCACTTGGCTCACGAATTTTTGTTTTTCTATGTTGAAGCGTTCGTCTACAGTAGCAGTTTTTGTATTTAGGTTTCACTCTGTTCTCTCCTATATAGATAGATGAATTTGCTACTCTAAAATCAATATGGTTTGTAGTAGCTCTTTGAAACTTGAAAAATAAAGGAGTTCTCAGTTTTGTCTGTATGGTTTGTTTCCTCTTCAAGTAGCCCTAGGCACAGACTGTGGAAAAGTACTTTCATTGAGAGGGGTTGCCAAGCTTCTAAGAAATAACGAGTTTCCGAAATACCAGCAAATATTTTTTAACCCAATGTCGATGATACTTGGTGGTAATGATCTGTACACAAATGGCACTTGGCTCACCAAATTTTGTTCTTCAACTTTGAAGCATTCGTCTACAGTAGCAATTATAATATTTAGGTTTCACTCTGTTCTATCCTATATAGATAGATGGATTTGGAACTCTAAATCCAACATGGTGTGTATTAGCTCTTTGAAACTTGACAAAATAAAGGAGTTCTCAGTTTTGTCTCTACGATTTGTTTCCACTTCATGTAGCCCTAAGCAGAGACTGTGGAAAAGCACTTTCATTGAAAGGGTTTGCCAAGGTTCTATGAAATTACGAGTTTCTGAAATAGCAGCAAATATTTTTTCACCCAATGTTGATGATACGTGGTGGTAATGACAAGTCCACAAATCCCACTTGGCTCACAAAATTAACTTCTTCTACATTGATGCGTTCGTTTACAGTAGCAGTTTTTATTTTTAGGTTTCACTCTGTTCTCTCCTATATAGATAGATGAATTTGGAACTCTAAATTCAACATGATTTGTAGTAGCTCTTTGAAACTTGACAAAATAAAGGAGTTCTCAGTTTTGTCTCTATGGTTTGTTTCCTCTTCAAGTAGCCCTGGCACAGACTGTGGAAAAGCACTTTCATTGAGAGGGGTTGCCAAGCTTTTGAGAAATAACGAGTTTCTGAAATACAGGCAAGTATTTTTTCAACCAATCTTGATGATACTTGGTGGTCATGATCTGTCCACAAATCCCACTTGGCTCACGAATTTTTGTTTTTCTATGTTGAAGCGTTCGTCTACAGTAGCAGTTTTTGTATTTAGGTTTCACTCTGTTCTCTCCTATATAGATAGATGAATTTGCTACTCTAAATCCAATATGGTTTGTAGTAGCTCTTTGAAACTTGAAAAATAAAGGAGTTCTCAGTTTTGTCTGTATGGTTTGTTTCCTCTTCAAGTAGCCCTAGGCACAGACTGTGGAAAAGTACTTTCATTGAGAGGGGTTGCCAAGCTTCTAAGAAATAACGAGTTTCCGAAATACCAGCAAATATTTTTTAACCCAATGTCGATGATACTTGGTGGTAATGATCTGTACACAAATGGCACTTGGCTCACCAAATTTTGTTCTTCAACTTTGAAGCATTCGTCTACAGTAGCAATTATAATATTTAGGTTTCACTCTGTTCTATCCTATATAGATAGATGGATTTGGAACTCTAAATCCAACATGGTGTGTATTAGCTCTTTGAAACTTGACAAAATAAAGGAGTTCTCAGTTTTGTCTCTACGATTTGTTTCCACTTCATGTAGCCCTAAGCAGAGACTGTGGAAAAGCACTTTCATTGAAAGGGTTTGCCAAGGTTCTAAGAAATTACGAGTTTCTGAAATAGCAGCAAATATTTTTTCACCCAATGTTGATGATACGTGGTGGTAATGACAAGTCCACAAATCCCACTTGGCTCACCAAATTTACTTCTTCTACGTTGATGCGTTCGTTTACAGTAGCAGTTTTTATTTTTAGGTTTCACTCTGTTCTCTCCTATATAGATAGATGAATTTGGAACTCTAAATTCAACATGATTTGTAGTAGCTCTTTGAAACTTGACAAAATAAAGGAGTTCTCAGTTTTGTCTCTATGGTTTGTTTCATCATCAAGTAGGCCTAGGCACAGAGTGTGAAAAGAACTTTCATTGAGAGGGGTTGCCAAGCTTCTAAGAAAAAACTAGTTTCCGAAATACCAGCAAATATTTTTTCACCCAAGCTTGATGATACTTGGTGGTAATGATCAGTACACAAATCCCACTTGCTCACCAAATTTTGTTCTTCTAGGTTGAAGCGTTCGTCTACATAGCAGTTTTTGTGTTTAGGTTTCAGTCTGTTCTCTCCTATATAGATAGATGAATTTGGAACTCTAAATCCAACATGATTTGTAGTAGGTCTTTGAAACTTGACAAAGTAAAGGAGTTCTCAGTTTTGCCTCTATGGTTTGTTTCCTCATCAAGTAGGCCTAGGCACAGACTGTGGAAAAGCACTTTCATTGAGAGGGGTTGCCAAGCTTCTAAGAAATAACGAGTTTCCGAAATACCAGCAAATATTTTTTCACCCAATGTTGATGATACTTGCTGGTAATGATCAGTACACAAATCCCACTTGGCTCACCAAAATTTGTTCCTCTGGGTTGAATCGTTGGTCTACAGTAGCAGTTTTTATATTTAGGTTTCACTCTTTTCTCTCCTATATATATAGATGAATTTGGAACTTTAAATCCAACATGGTGTGTAATAGCTCTTTGAAATTTTACAAAATAAAGGAGTTCTCAGTTTTGTCTCTATGGTTTGTTTCCTCTTCAAGTCGCCCTAGGCACAGACTGTGGAAAAGCAGTTTCATTGAGAGGTGTTGCCAAGCTTCTAAAAAATAACGAGTTTCCGAAATACCAGCAAATATTTTTCATCCAATCTTGATGATACTTGGCAGTAATGATCGGTACACAAATCGCACTTGACTCACCAAATTTTGTTCTTCTATGTTGATGCGTTCGTCTACAGTAGCAGTTTTTGTATTTAGGTTTCACTCTGTTCTCTCCTATATAGATAGATGAATTTGGAACTCTAAATTCAACATGATTTGTAGTAGCTCTTTGAAACTTGACAAAATAAAAAAGTTCTCAGTTTTGTCTCTATGGTTTGGTTCCTCTTCAAGTAGCCCTGGCACAGACTGTGGAAAAGCACTTTCATTGAGAGGGGTTGCCAAGCTTTTGAGAAATAACGAGTTTCTGAAATACAGGCAAGTATTTTTTCACCCAATCTTGATGATACTTGGTGGTGATGATCTGTCCACAAATCTCACTTGGCTCACAAATTTTTGTTTTTCTATGTTGAAGGGTTTGTCTACAGTAGCAGTTTTTGTATTTAGGTTTCACTCTGTTCTCTCCTATATAGATAGATGAATTTGCTACTCTAAATCCAATATGGTTTGCAGTAGCTATTTGAAACTTGACAAAATAAAGTAGTTCTCAGTTTTGTCTCTATGTTTTGTTTCCTCTTCAAGTAGTCCTAGGCACAGTCTGTGGAAAAGCATTTCATTGAGAGGGGTTGCCAAGCTTCTAAGAAATAACGAGTTTCCGAAATACCGGCAAATATTTTTTCACCCAATCTTGATGATACTTGCTGGTAATGATCAGTACACAAATCCCACTGGCTTACCAAATTTTGTTCATCTAGGTTGAAGCGTTCATTACAGTAGCAGTTTATATTTTTAGTTTTCCCTCTATTCTACATAGATAGATGAATTTGGAACTCTAAATCCAACATGGTTTGTAGTAGCTCTTTGAAACTTGACAAAATAAAGCAGTTCTCAGTTTTGTCTCTATGATTTGTTTCCACTTCATGTAGCCCTAAGCAGAGACTGTGGAAAAGCACTTTCATTGAAAACTGTTGCCAAGATTCCAATAAATTACGAGTTTCCGAAATACCAGCAAATGTATTTTCACCCAATCCTGATGATACGTGGTGGTCATGAAAAGTACACAAATCCCACTTGGCTCACCGAATTTTGTTCTTCTAGGTTGAAGCGTTCGTTTACAGTAGCAGTTTTTATTTTAGGTATCACTCTGTTCTCTCCTATATAGATAGATGAATATGGAACACTAAATTCAACATGGTTTGTAGTAGCTCTTTGAAAGTTGACAAAATAAAGGAGTTCTCAGTTTTGTCTCCATGGTTTGTTTCCTGTTCAAGTAGCCCTAGGCACAGACTGTGGAAAAGCACTTTCATTGAGAGGGGTTGCCAAGCTTCTAAGAAACAACGAGTTTCCGAAATACCAGCAAATATTTTTTCACCCAATGTTGATGATACTTGGTGGTAATGATCAGTACACAAATACCACTTGGCTCACCAAATTTTGTTCTTCTGGGATGAAGCATTCATCTACAGTAGCAGTTTTTATATTTAGGTTTCACTCTGTTCTCTCCTAAATAGGTAGATGAATTTGGAACTCTAAATCCAAAATGGTGTGTAATAGCTCTTTGAAACTTGACAAAGTAAAGGAGTTCTCAGTTTTGTCTGATGCTTTGTTTCCTCTTCAAGTCGCCCTAGTCACAGACTGTGGAAAAGCACTTTAAATTAGAGGGCTTGCCAAGCTTTTAAGAAATAACGAGTTTCTGAAATACCAGCAAATGTTTTTTCACCCAATCTTGATGATACTTGGTGGTAATGATCAGTACACAAATCCCACTTGGCTCACCAAATTTTGTTCTTCTAGGTTGAAGCGTTCGTCTACAGTAGCAGTTTTTGTATTTAGTTTTCAGTCTGTTCTCTCCTATATTGAAAGATGAATTTGGAACTCTAAAACCAACATGGTTTGTAGTAGCTCTTTGAAACATGACAAAATAAAGGAGTTCTCAGTTTTTTCTCTATGGTTGGTTTCCTCTTCAAGTAGCCCTAGACACAGACTGTGGAAAAGCACTTTTATTGAGAGGGGTTGCCAAGCTTCTAAGAAATAACGAGTTTCCGAAATACCAGCAAATGTTTTTTCACGCAATTTTGATGACACTTGGTGATAATGATCAGTACACAAATCCCACTTGGCTCACCAAATTTTGATTTTCTAGGTTGAAGCGCTCGTCTACAGCAGCAGTTTTTATATTTAGGTTTCACTCTGTTCTCTCCTATATGGATAGATGAATTTGGAACTCTAAATCCAATATGGTTAGTAGTAGCTCTTTGAAACTTGACAAAATAAAGGAGTTCTCAGATTTGTTTCTATGGTTTGTTTCCTTTCAAGTAGCCCTAGGCACAGACTGTGGAAAAGCACTTTCATTGAGAGGGGTTGCCAAGCTTCTAAGAAATAACGAGTTTCCGAAATACCAGCAAATATTTTTTCACCCAATCTTGATGATACTTGGTGGTAATGATCAGTACATAAATCCCACTTGCTCACCAAATTTTGATCTCCTACGTTGACGCGTTTGTCTACAGTAGCAGTTTATATATTTAGATTGCACTCTGTTCTCTCCTATATTGATAGATGAATTTGGAACTCTCAATCCAACATGGTTTGTAGTAGCTCTTTGAAACTTGACAAAATAAAGGAGTTCTCAGGTTTGTCTCTATGGTTTGTTTCATCTTCAAGTAGGCCTAGGCACAGAGTGTGCAAAAGCACTTTCATTGAGAAGGGTCGCCAAGCTTCTAAGAAAAAACTAGTTTCCGAAATAGCAGCAAATATTTTTTCACCCAATCTTGATGATACTTGGTGGTAATGATCAGTACACAAATCCCACTTGGCTCACCAATTTTTGTTCTTCTAGGTTGAACAGTTCGTCTACAGTAGCAGTTTTTGTATTTAGGTTTCAGTCTGTTCTCTCCTATATAGATAGATGAATTTGGAACTCTAAATCCAACATGGTTTGTAGTAGCTCTTTGAAACATGACAAAATAAAGGAGTTCTCAATATTGTCTCTATGGTTTGTTTCCTCTTCAAGTAGCCCTAGGCACAGACTGTGGAAAAGCACTTTCATTGAGAGGGGTTGCCAAGCTTCTAAAAATAACGAGTTTCCGAAATACCAGCAAATATTTTTCATCCAATCTTGATGATACTTGGCAGTAATGATCGGTACACAAATCCCACTTGACTCACCAAATTTTGTTCTTCTAGGTTGATGCGTTCGTCTACAGTAGCAGTTTTTATATTTAGGTTTCACTCTGTTCTCTCCTATATTGATAGATGAATTTGGAACTCTAAATCCAACATGATTTGTAGTAGCTCTTTGAAACTTGACAAAATAAAGGAGTTCTCAGTTTTGTCTCTATGCTTTGTTTCCTCTTCAAGCAGCCCTAGGCACAGACTGTGGAAAACCACTTTCAATGAGAGGGGTTGCCAAGTTTTTAAGAAATAACGAGTTTCCTAAAGAGCAGCAAATCTTTTTTCACCCAATCTTGATGATACTTGGTGGTAATGATCAGTACACAAATCCCAGTTGGCTCACCAAATTTTGTTTTTCTACGTTAACGCGTTCGTCTACAGTAGCAGTTTTTATATTTAGGTTTCACTCTGTTCTCTCCTATATAGATAGATGAATTTGGAACTCTAAATCCAACCTGGTTTGTAGTAGCTCTTTGAAACTTGACAAAATAAAGGAGTTCTCAGTTTTGTCTCTATGGTTTGTTTCGTCTTCAAGTAGCCCTAGGCAGAGAGTGTGGAAAATAACTTTCCTTGAGAGGGGTTGCCAAGCCTCTAAGAAATAACTTGTTTCGAAATACCAGCAAATATTTTTTCACCAATGTTGATGATATGTGTTGGTAGTGACAAGTACACAAATCCCAATTGGCTCACCAAATTTTGTTCTTCTAGGTTGAAGCGTTAGTTTACAGTAGCAGTTTTCGTTTTTAGGTTTCACTCTGTTCTCTCCTATATAGATAGATTAATTTGGAACTCTAAATCCAACATGGTTTGTAGTAGCTCTTTGAAAGTTGACACAATAAAGGAATTCTCAGTTTTGTCTCTATGGCGTGTTTCCTCTTCAAGTAGCCCTAGGCACAGACTGAGGAAAAGCACTTTAATTGAGAGGGGTTGCCAAGCTTCTAAGAAATAAGGAGTTTCCGAAATATCAGCAAATATTTTTTCACCCAATCTTGATGATCCTTGGTGGTCATGATCGGTAAACAAATCCCACTTGACTCACCAAATTTTGTTCTTCTAGGATTAAGCGTTCTTTTACAATAGCAGTTTATATTTTTAGTTTTCCCTCTGTTCTCTCCTGTACAGATAGATGAATTTGGAACTCTAAATCCAACATGGTTTATAGTAGCTCTTTGAAACTTGACAAAACAAAGGAGTTCTCAGTTTTGTCTCTATGATTTGTTTCCACTTCATGTAGCCCTAAGCAGAGAATGTGGAAAAGCAATTTAATTGAAAGGGGTTGCCAAGCTTCCAATAAATTACGTGTATCCGAAATACCAGCAAATATTTTTTCAACCAATGTTGATGATACTTGGTGGTAATGATCAGTACACAAATCCCACTTGGCTCACCATATTTTGTTCTTCTGGGTTAAAGCGTTCGTCTTCAGTAGCAGTTTTATAATTAGGTTTCACTCTGTGCTCTCCTACATAAATAGATGAATTTGGAACTCTAAATCCAACATGGTGTGTAATAGCTCTTTGAAACTTGACAAAGTAAAGGAGTTGTCACTTTTTTCTCTATGGTTTGTTTCCTCCTCAAGTCGGCCTAGGCACAGACTGTGGAATAGCATTTTCATTGAGAGGGGTTGCCAAGCTTTTAAGAAATAACGAGTTTCTGAAACCCCAGTAAATATTTTTTCACCCAATCTTGATGATACTTGGTGGTAATGATCAGTACACAAATCCCACTTGGATCACCAAATTTTGTTTTTTTAGGTTCAAGCGTTCGTCTATAGTAGCAGTTTTTATATTTAGGTTTTCCTCTGTTCTCTCCTATATAGATAGATGAATTTAGAACTCTAAATCCAAAATAGTTTGTCGTAGCTGTTGAAACTTGACAAAATATAGGAGTTCTCAGTTTTGTCTCTATTGTTTGTTTCCTCTTCAAGTAGCCCTAGCACAGACTGTGGAAAAGCACTTACATTGAGAGGGGTTGCCAAGCTTCTAAGAAATAACGAGATTCCAAAATACCAGCAAATATTTTTTCACCCAATCTTGATGATATTTGGTGGTAATGATAAGTACACAAATCCCACTTGGCTCACCAAATTTTGTTCTAGGTTTCAGCGTTCGCCTACAGTAGCAGTTTTTATATTGATGTTTCACTCTGATCTCTCCTATATAGATAGATGAGTTTGGAACTCTAAATCCAACATGGTTTATAGTACGTCTTTGAAACTTGACCAAAAAAGTAGTTCTCACTTTTGCCTCTTGGTTTGTTTCCTCTTCAATTAGCCCTAAGCAGAGACTGTGGAAAAGCACTTTTATTGAAAGGGGTTGCTAAGCTTCTAAGAAATTACGAGTTTCAAAAATACCAGCAAATATTTTTTCACCCAATCTTGATGATACGTGGTGGTAATGACAAGTACACCAATCCCACTTGGCTCTCCAAATTTTGTTCTTCTAGGTTGAAGCGTTCGTTTACAGTAGCAGTTTTTATTTTTAGGTTTCACTCTGTTCTCTCCTATATAGATAGATGAATTTGGAACTCTAAATCCAACATGGTTTGTAGTACCTCTTTGAAACTTGACAAAATAAACCAGTTCTCAGTTTTGTCTCTATGATTTGTTTCCACTTCATGTAGCCCTAAGCAGAGACTGTGGAAAAGCACTTTCATTGAAAACTGTTGCCAAGATTCCAATAAATTACGAGTTTCCGAAATACCAGCAAATGTATTTTCACCCAATCCTGATGATACTTGGTGGTCATGAAAAGTACACAAATCCCACTTGGCTCACCGAATTTTGTTCTTCTAGGTTGAAGCGTTCGTTTACAGTAGCAGTTTTTATTTTAGGTATCACTCTGTTCTCTCCTATATAGATAGATGAATTTGGAACACTAAATTCAACATGGTTTGTAGTAGCTCTTTGAAAGTTGACAAAATAAAGGAGTTCTCAGTTTTGTCTCCATGGTTTGTTTCCTGTTCAAGTAGCCGTAGGCACAGACTGTGGAACAGCACTTTCATTGAGAGGGGTTGCCAAGCTTCAAAGAAACAACGAGTTTCCGAAATACCAGCAAATATTTTTTCACCCAATGTTGATGATACTTGGTGGTAATGATCAGTACACAAAAACCACTTGGCTCACCAAATTTTGTTCTTCTGGGATGAAGCGTTCATCTACAGTAGCAGTTTTTATATTTAGGTTTCACTCTGTTCTCTCCTAAATAGGTAGATGAATTTGGAACTCTAAATCCAAAATGGTGTGTAATAGCTCTTTGAAACTTGACAAAGTAAAGGAGTTCTCAGTTTTGTCTGATGCTTTGTTTCCTCTTCAAGTCGCCCTAGTCACAGACTGTGGAAAAGCACTTTCAATTAGAGTGCTTGCCACGCTTTTAAGAAATAACGAGTTTCTGAAATACCAGCAAATGTTTTTTCACCCAATCTTGATGATACTTGGTGGTAATGATCAGTACACAAATCCCACGTGGCTCACCAAATTTTGTTCTTCTAGGTTGAAGCGTTCGTCTACAGTAGCAGTTTTTGTAT